>NC_142013.1:91302384-91468218 GCF_049901735.1 Notechis scutatus
TATATCACCTTAAAATTGTTGATTTTCTCAGGCACCATCCTAGTAGTTCCAAACCTGTGGCCTTTGATTCAAAGTCTTCAGATGTGTTGCCTGTGTTTGGGAGAAGGACTTCGTAGGATACATCGCTCTATCGAACTGGCAACCAAATTAACATTCATTGGAATTCTTCACGAATTTACAGACCATTTTTTAGACACGAGCAGGAAACTTATGCTTTTAAGACTGGTTTTTCCAAGAAGTAAATATTATCAAATAAATAAGAAAAGACATATTATCTAAGCCACTAAGCGTCTCGAAAAAAATATCAGCAAGCAAATACTGTGTTTTCATAAATGGGAGACACAATATATGAAATGCAATCAAAAGAAATATTATATGCTGCTGCAGCTGCTAATTAGTATGTAAAAGGTATACCCTAATTCTGCAATTAGTATGTAACTTCCTGAGGTTACAGTGGTGTAATAATTTAAGGCAAAAAATTATGAGATGCTTGAGTGTCTGATCGGTTTTTCCTACAGAGAGAATACGTCGCTTTTTAAACCATGCCCCAATCTGGTTCTTGTGGTTTAGCTTGAGGGACTCTATAATAAAAGGACTCCCTTGAAGCCCCTTGTGGAGTTTTTTATTGCTATCATTTGGAAATAATGAATTTTTGCCCCCATAGTGATGAAATATTAGCTTGGAACACACATGGCAAATCTCTTTGGGTGAGTTATGAGGCACTGAATGTCAAAAGGTTTCCTGGAACCTATCATGGCCACTCTTCTGATACCTCTTCAAGGCCCACAGTATCTCCACAGCCCTGCCCTTCCTGGATCTCTTTGTGATCTCTTTGTACTAGATCTCCAGTAAGGAAAAGCAACCTGGCTTTTTCTTACTGGAGAAATCAGTTAGCCTGTTAGTTGCATTATTAGGTTACATAGAAAAAGGTGTGTGTTATATATAGGAGTGTATAGAAAAGTACATATATGGAACTGATGGCTCTAGGAATTCAGCATTACATCAGCCCATCCCACCCAGTCAAGTAGGGAAGGGTTGTTGCAGAACCTGTCAGTTAAAGAACTCTGGCTGGCGGTATCTAGAACTCTGCTGTTAACTGTACACTGTGGAATAAGCAAAGGTAAAGGTTCCCCTCGCACATACGTGCTAGTCGTTTCTGGCTCTAGGGGGTGGTGCTCATCTCTATTACACAGCCGAAGAGCCAGCACTGTTCAAAGACGTCTCTGTGATCATCTAGCCGGCATCTCTGTGGTCATGTAGCCAGCATGACTAAACGCCGAAGGCGCATGGAACGCTGTTACCTTCCCACCAAAGTGGTCCCTATTTTTCTACTTGCGTTTTTACATGCTTTCGAACTGATAGGTTGGCTGAAGCTGGGACAAGTAACGGGAGCTCACTCCTTTACGTGATGCTAGGGATTTGAACCGCCAAACTGCCGACCTTTCTGAGCAATAAGCTCAGCGTCTTATCCACTGAGCCACTGCCTCCCTAAATATCCCTAAATTCCACTGTGGAATATTCTTCTCTAAATATTCTTTTGAAAGGCCCTCACTCTCTTGCCTTCTGAAAAGGAGTTAAAACATGGCTCTGTGGCCTGGCATGGAGTATGCAGCCATGGGGCTGTTTAGTCCCCTGAGAGCTCTCCCTTCGCTTTTTTACTAATTTTAATTTTTTTTTGCCTCCTTTTTTTTAACGTATACACACACACACACACACACACACACACACACACTGTTTTATATTTTCCTGTTTTGTGGTACACTGCCCAGAATCTCTCTTTGAGGGAGATGGGCAGTTCAGAAATGTGAAAAATAAATAAAGTTCTGCATTTAATAAATAGCAGTTTGCAAAAAGTTTCTGAAAAGCTGCCATCAAGCAGCTGCCTGAGCAACAAGAGTCACACAAGTGTGATGAGTGGTGTAGAAATTTGGTAAAATAAATACATAAGCATCTCCCAACATTCATCTTCCATCTCTACTGTTCCGAGATACTGCCTCTGCCTTGGTAGTTTCATTTACCTAATTATCATCAGCAGACCTATATTCCATGGGTTTATTCCAGTGAATTATTATATACCTTTCTTTTTAAAAATGTTAGAATATCCACCCCCTCATTGTCTTTTAATGCTCCCAAAATCCCTTGAGGGGTGGAGTCTGGGCAACTGAATGGAGCTAGCAGAGTGTTTACTGGCCGGATGCCCTTCCTGTCACCAATGCGGAGTTTTGTTCAGCAGATATTTTCTCATTGTGCCCAGAGAGAGAAATATCTGCCTCTGCCTCGGATCAAAACAATGTTAGAATATGTATTCCATTAATAAGATCAGTGGTAGTCAACCTGGTCCCTACCACCCACTAGTGGGCGTTCCAGCTTTCATGGTGGGCGGTAGGGGTTTTGTCCCCTACTTTATAAATCATCATTACTGTGGAACCGGTGGGCGGTTAGAGAAAATTTTACTACTAACAGAGATACAAAAGTGGCCGTAGGTATAAAAAGGTTGACTACCCCTGAATTAGATAGTCTGAACTAGGAAACTTGGTGTAGTAACAGTGGATCTTGTAATTTACTTCACTGTAAGTACAGGAACCTCTCTCTCCTCTTTAATCTCTGTTACTTCTCTGAATATGTTTCTTTAATTTATTTCATTTTTCTTCTAGTTAGACAATAAGTTTCAAAGTGTTCAGTCAGAATATTTGATGGGGAAGTAATTCTTCAATTTTGCCACTTTTCTAGCTTTAAACTGAAAGTACTGTAAAATTAGTGAATTTAGCCAATTAAAAAATTTACACAAATACACAAATTTATTGCGGTTATTACTTTATGAATATTATTCTACACTAAGGATATAGCTCAATTTCTTTCATTCACATTTTAAAAAGATAATCAGTCTTATTAATCCTAAATGCTTATCATTCCTCTCAGCCATCTTGTACTGTGACATAGGATAAATGTTATGCAAAAAGATTTAACTTTTCAGCAGATGATTTATCTTAGAGAATCCCTTTCCTAGGCAAAGTACTTTTCAAGAGATAGGAGTTGAGTTTTTAATCCAATTTAATATGCCTATTGTAAATTGAGTTTCACTTCTTAATTTTGGATCTTTTCTTGCTGTTCAGGTTTATCATTTCTGACTTGGACAACTTGGCAAAGATTTTTCAGGAAATGGGTGATATTGGATTAAATTTTGCACGTTTAGTGTTTTTTTAATAATAGAAATCAGTGGCCCTTCAAGGCAAAATCCAAGATCTTTTAAAATCCATGGAAATTTTATTGTTGATTTTAGAAAGAGTGAATTGTAATTTGAGTTCTTTAATGTATTATCTGAGTGGGAGGGAGGAATGCAATATCTCTGTAATTAAGTGTTTCTATTTTAACTAATGCTTTTTTTTTGTAAAAGACACAATTCAAGAATTGCAAACACACAAAAAACCCGCAAGGCCGTATATAAACCAACACTAAAATATATATTAAATATACAAGCAGAAAATTTCATGCAGCAGTTGAAATGCTGGACCAAAAAAAAAAGCTATAGGAGCATTAATGAGGGAATTTGTTTATTTATTTGATACACTTACGTTTCCACACATGTATATGATGGTGAATAGTCATAACAGTAAAACAAAATGCATGTACAAAAATTAAAATATACAGCAGGCAAGAGAACCAGCCATCATCCACAGAGCCTGGAGACAGCACGGAAGGTCTTTGAGACCTTATAAAAGGCCAGGAGGTCAGAGTCAACCTAATCTCTGGGGGGAGAATGTTCCAAAGGGTGGATGTTGTGGCAGAAAACACTCTTCTTCTGGACCCCACCAGTCTGCACTCCTTAGCCAATAGGACCTAGAGCATGCCCATCCGGCCAAACCAGATGCAACAGGCAGAAACAACTGGGGAGGAACAGTCCCTTAAGTAGGGGTGTTACATGTACTGAATGTAATGGCAGCCATTAACTGTTTTGCTCCACCCAGATGAAGCTTTCAAATGCTCTTCAAAGGCACACCTGCACAGAATGTTTTGCAGCAGTTCAGATAGGTGATCATGAGGGCATGAATGATCAAGAGCAGATCTTCCCAGTTCAGGTCCAGGCGCAAATAGCACTAAGACAAAGCTTGTCAAAGATCCTTCTGGTCAGAGCTATCAAACTGCTCTTAATGCAAGAACCATGACCCCAGGTGGACCTCCAGGTTGCACACTAAGTCTGTCTGACAAAGTGCCACCCCATCCAAAACCAAAGATAGAAGGTCAATGGCACCAGGAAGTCCAAAGCCATTCAGTGTTGTTTGGGTTGAGACAAAGTCTATTGTGCCCACCCAGGCCTTCACAGCCTCCAGGCATTGGGATAGAACATCCACAGCATCCTCCAGATGGCCTGAGGTGGAGATATAAAGCTAAATATCATCAGCATACCAGTGATACTACACCCCAAACTTTCAGATGATCTCACCCAGGTTATTATGTAGATGTTAAACAGGAGGGTAGAGACAACTGAGGCTTGCAACCAGATCTCCTCCAGCCCTGTAGAAAGGATAACCAGTACAACACAGTGCCTCCTACACTCAACTCCCAGAACCAGCCCAAAAGAATACCACGATCAATTGTATAAAAAAGTTAAAGAAGAGCTAGGATGGATACAGTGCCTACATCCCACTCCCACTTTAGAGGTCATCCAAAAGTGTGATTAGTGCCAACTCAATCCTACCTATCCTATCCTCAGACTTGAGGACTAGTCATAAATCCATTTCTTCTGCACCATCATAACTTTGAACAGTCATTTAACAATTGTTTGTAATTTGAGGACCACCTGTATTATAAAAACAATATTATTGAATTATCTTTATGTCACTTCAACAAATTACCCGTGGCAATTTCATCTATTTTTGTCTTAATAGGAATACTATGGGAGATCTTCAAATATATTTTAGTACATGTGGCAATCTTTAAGTCAATTTTTGTTTTTGAAAATGTATATGTGTCTACTCGCTCATGGCGGCTCTAGGCAGCTTACAAAAAATCAAAACACAATGTAGAAGAAATAAAAATAAAAATAAGTAATAAAATAATAATCTCTTCGGCGACCACACACACACTCATATCAACTATTTAATGGGCTCTGGGTTCCCCAGGCCCATTGACAAAATCATGTCTTAAGATCCTTCCTAAACTGTGTCAGAGTCGGGGAGGCAGTCAAATTTCTGGAGAGATCATTTTCCAGAGGGAAGGAGCCATCATGCAGAAGTGCCTTTTTCTGGGTTCTCCCAGATGCACCTTCCTGTTGTAGGTTCATGTATCATAAAAGTATGTCAACCCCGCCCCCCTTTTACTCAGTTTAGGGTAATTTACCCAGCTTTGGGGAGCGATGTCATAGGAGATCAAAATGTCTTAATTTTACCTATGTCATGTTGAAGTTCAGGTTAATATTGTATGGAAATGGTCAACCATATGTATATGTTGATTGAACACTAAAACTGCCAAAATGTCTCTATGTTACCTGTGAAACAACTATTTCCAGAATATGATGTAGCTTGTGGTTCGTGCGCCTTAACGATATGCATGCACAAGTACACAGAGAGGGGGAAAACCAAAACAAGGACTGGAGCAACTTTCTTATAAGATGGTCAGCTTTTTCATCTGAAACACAATTTGAAGGAAATGATACTATAGTGTAAAGGAATACAGAAATTTTTCCTCAGAATTATTTGATGCAGCTGAACGATACAAAATTTAGAACAGGAAAAATGCTTCCTCACACAATCTGTACTTAAACTATAGTATTTTCTTCCATGAAAGAGGGGTGGAAGCCTCCAACTTAAATGGCTTCTGATCATCATACCAGATGCTTCAGTAGTAGAGATACTCTGACCCCAAATGCTAATTGCTGGAGTACTTAAGGTATAAAATACAGCTATTGACTATCTCTGCTTCTCAGAAACACAGCTAATGCCAGTAACAGGCCACTTACTTTGAAATTCATCTGCTAGTAAAGACAGAGGAGGCAGAAACAGGCCCAGAAATGTGGACCTTACTACAAGCCAAATGAATGATGTGGACAGCCATGCTAAGCTTATGTGCAAATCCTTCAGTGATACAAGATTTCCATTCTTTTATCTCCAAAATGTTTATCTCAATGACTCTTTTGAAGGCACCTTCCTTCTCTCCCCCCTCTCTCTTCTGCCCTTGCTATTCATGCTGTGCTTTGAGGTAGCAATATAAGGGAGGACTCATTTGTTTGTACGGCTTGGCTTTATCTATTAATTTTCAGGAGGGAGAATTCTACTTTAATCAGAACTGATAATTTTCTCTTGGCAAGTAAAAACTGTTAATAGTTAGAAAGTTATGTTTTTAGTGAAGATGGTTAGTCAAGCACGCCTCTTTCTGCCAAAATCATCCCATCCAATTATCAGCAATCCTCCCCTGCTTCGCACTCCCTCGGCATGAGTTTTTTCTCAGAGAAGCAGAGTCACTGCTGGCTGTTTTGTTCAGCGATTCTGTCAAAAAATATTTTCTGCATCTCTAATTTCATTAAGATACGCTTGACTGAAATAATCAAACTCACTAGGAGAGGAAGATTTATTTCGAAATTTCTTTTGGCTCGTATTGTAAGCGGTTGAACAACCCAAAAGAAAAGCATCTGAGAATTATGTCATTCTGGTTATTATGAGTATGCAAGAAATGGGGTGGGGGGGAGAAGCTTCTTACTTATTGCGGAATATAATTGGTTAGCAGATGAATGTTGGTGAATGTCAGGGTGTTAGGATTTGGCTTGTTCGCTTTGACTAGGGTTTTATGGCTGCCAACTTCCAGACTCCTAGGGTTTCTCACAGAGGAAGAAAGAGAAAGAGACTTCAGGTTGTTGGAAACATGAAGAGTTTGAATTCAGAGTCAGCTGGTGTGGATAATGAAAGGCATGTATCTCATCCAAACTTTTCACAAGAATTTGCTTTATAGGTTATACCACTTTTTTTGCCCAGCCAAGGATTCATGGAAGCTAAATACAGATTATATTAGCATAAGTTCTTATTGATACACAAAGTATATTACATATGTTCTTCCCATGCTAAATTACTATGGAAGGTTTGGAGAGTTGCATATAAAACTAATGTTTAAGGCATCAGGCTAGAAACTGAGAGACTCTTGAGTTCTACTCCTGCCTTGGCATGAAAAGCAGTTGGATGGTCTTGGACTAGTCACTTTTTTTCAGCCCAACTCACCTCACAGGGTAATTGTTGTGGAGAAAATAAGAGGGAAGTGTGTTGGATATGTCCGCCCACTTGAGATATTTGTAAAAAAAAATAAAATAAAGGTGGGATACAAATAAATAAATAAATACAATCATAAAAAATAATAAAATAAATTGCAGAACATTTTCTTTTTTTTTTTAACTGCAGTCTAAACTTGGGATTTCAATCCTCAAATGTTTTTGTAAGAGCCAATCTTATCATACCTCTGTGTATCCAGCAAACAATTCTCAGATGAAAGTATGAATTGCCTATAATTGCTTATGTTTTTCTAATTGTACAAATCCATGCTTAGTTCTTTAGATAGGATGACCTGATTTTTCTATGGGTTTTCTTTAACTGTTCATAATTAAACTGTGCGTACACACACACACACACACACACACACACAGAGAGAGAGCTTTCTCATCAGAGCAGCTCAAAGCACCAGTCCATCAAACTAAGTGCACCAATTTATTACTTGGCCTGGAAATAATGGCTTATAATGTATTTTCATATCCAGTTAAGACACTTATTGTGGTAATTCTAAATTCCCAGGTATTTTTCAGGAGCAGATTCATTACAGCCACATAATTATAGTTATTTAGAGATCTCAGAGAAGAGACAGAGAAAGATACACATAGATCACGTATATACAATGTGTTTGGAAGTGAACATCTTTCATGGATTCCAAATAGAGTATCATAAATGAATGCTGCCTCCTTTTTCAATGCTTATCATTTCCCCTCATACCCACATACAAACAGAGAATGTAGTAGGCTAAAAATACCCTGTAAATCTGTGGCAAATATGCCCAGCAGTAGCAGCTGTGTAAAACGTATACAAAAATGTATACTGTGTACAATTACATCTCTTTATGAAGAATTGACCACATGTGTGAAAGCAGCTGGAAAGCAAGCAAGATGTGTCACACAAAATTATGGAAACACAATCACAAGTTAGGTGGCTTGATGGCACACAGATAACATCCATGCACAAACAGAAAGTCCAAGAGCTGAAAAAGAGCCATGTGTATTAATCCTGCAAGATACTCCTGACAAAAGGTACCAGCTCCATTTGGGGGGGAGGGTAAGGTTATATTAACAAAATTTTGCAAGACTGAAAGTACTTCTCCCTTCCTTTCTTTTTACTCTCCAGAATCCCTTCTAAAACTTTTCCCACACCCTTCTTCCTTCTGTGGGGTAAGATATTTTCACATCAGTTGTGTGGCTCTCTCTTCCAAGGCCATTCCCACAGACAGTGGAATTAGATCAAAAACCCATAGGTTCCAACATTTTTTGTGGCCTCTTGTATGGTTCAAATTTAAAGCACAAAGGAATCCAAAAACACTTTCCTGTTTCCAAACAAATTGATAGTAGAGTATAGCTGAGGTAATATGCAGCAATCAAATCTAGATCTCTGAGACCATATCACAGATGACTAAGAGAAATCACTGGTTAAAAAAAACACTAGATAAGAACTTACCTTCCTTACATAAGACATAATAAGGAACTTCAAATTCTATATATATAAAAAGAACTGTCAGGTGCTACTGAATTATATAATGCTGATAATTCATCTCCAACCCTGTACATCCCTTGTGCTATATGCAGACTAGCAAGACATCTACACTTATTGATTTTGAATAAAAATATAATCAAAAATATAAATGAAAACAGGATAGATGAAAGGATTCACAAGTTTTTGTCTTTTATATTTCTTGAACGTTATCAACACAATAATATTTGGTTTGATTACTATAAAGAAAATGCATGTTATCTTGAAGGAATAATTTGCCCAGGCATCATCACCAGCAGCAGGTGATTTATGCAAATGATCAGCTAATAACATAAAAAACAAATTTAGTGGCCTGGTTTTCCGATGAATTAGGAGTTCAGGTAACTTTGAGGCACACCATTTCTCCAGTCAGGGCAGCTTTGGGTCATAAAAAGTTATAGTAACCCAGGCCAAAGCCTGTCATGCAAACATAAAGCATATGCTAATTTCTCTTATGGCTAGCAGGAGTAATAGGTTTCTACAATTCTGCAAGTCAGTCCATTTCCAATGAAAGGGAGGTTGAGTACATTTAATATATAATGCCAAGCATTCTCATTTATTAAGTCCCCCTTGCATTTTGACACCCTGTTTTTTTGTAAGCCAAGTCTAAAATAAGGCAAAGCTGTGAATGGGGCTCTGAGAAGATCTCAATATGGGTCTTGCTGTCTCAAATTTCTTCAGAACGTCCCAATGGCTCTTGGTGGGGAAAACAATAGTGACAATGGACCATCAGAGATGGACTTTTTGAAGCTGGGGCTCAAGGATCTTTGCCAAGTCCACCTACCTTCCAGCCAAGTTGACATTCAATTTGTCTGTCAGTCCTCTTCAGTCCTGTTCTCAGTCGGCTGGAGGATAATGATGCAAACCCTTTGAATCTTGCCCCAAAGACTGACTCAATGGGCTATGCCTAGATTTCTCACAAGCCCTGCCAGCTCAAAGACAAGAATGCCTTTAGCAATGGAAATCAAACAGTGGAGGGGGGAGAGTTGCTGCATGACTGGGCCGTATATATATGAACAGCATGTGATGTTCTAAATATTGTTTGTTTGGTTTTCCCAACATTGGGTGCTTTCATCTGCTCCTGCTCCTTGCCCTGGCCTCTTTCTACCAACAGCATTACACAGGGAGCTCTTTTTGATCACCCAGAGAGGCAAAGGTGGTGGGTTTGGAGGTTTTGGCCATGTCATTCTTATGCTTGCATTACTTTTGCTTGAACACAAGCCTCCTACTGTGTTTGGGAAAAAAATGATTACTTGTTACCCGAATTTATAGTTTGAATAAAGCATAAGTACATTTTCATCTTTCAAATTTTACATTTCAGTTCCAATATATTATGATAGAGAATTGGGAGCTTTGCACTGTTGGCTTCTTCTTCTTCAGGCAGTGCAGATCAGAAATCCGATAGTTAAAGGACCATGCAGACAGATGAAAAAGAATTTAAGACAGTGAAGAAAAGATCACCACGCTGATGGGGGGAAAAATATAGTATTTCTACAGATATTTTTATCTGTCGAATTCAGCTGCAATACAAATCTTACAATTTTGTTTAAGCTGATAGCAAAGCTGAGCTATGGAATTTTGTCTTAAAATTATCGTTTGGTGGAGGCATCAGCATAAATCTTGTATTGGAAGCAAGTCCCTTCTTGGCAGGCTTCTCAAGAGAACAGAAAGAAGACAAGGGGAGAAAAGCTCAAGAGGGATTGTGACACTGGTGAAGGCAGCATCAGAAATTATGTTTATTAAGAAGAACATTGCTTAGAGCAGTGTTGCAGACACAAGACAAGTAGAGAACAGATCTTTTCATTCTGTATTCAAGGGCACAGAAGCATTCCTCTGAATTGCACTTAGTAAACTTAATTCCTGGTAGCTGGTAACATAGTT
This sequence comes from Notechis scutatus, assembly GCF_049901735.1. Classification (NCBI taxonomy): domain Eukaryota; kingdom Metazoa; phylum Chordata; class Lepidosauria; order Squamata; family Elapidae; genus Notechis; species Notechis scutatus. The sequence goes on from NC_142013.1 coordinate 91,313,034, forward strand.
CTATTGTATAATCTAATAGGGTAATCCTCTTCCCATAGATAGCATTCTGTTTAATCAAGAAAGCAAGATTATTCTTTTTATATGTATAAAACCAGATAGAGATAGTCCTCAAACTATGACCATTAGTTCAGTGAACATTCAAAGGTCCAAAGTTGAACAAATAGAGATAGAATAGAATAGATAGAATTTCTATTCTTTATTGGCCAAGTGTGATTGGACACACAAGGAATTTGTCTTGGTGCAAATGCTCTCAGTGTACATAAAAGAAAAGATACATTAATCAAGAGTCAAGAATCATAAGGCACAACATAGGGTACAATAAGCAATCAAATCATACTAAGAAACAGTCAATATAAATTGTAAGGATACAAGCAACAAAGTTATAGTCATACAGTCACAAGTTGGAGGGGATGGGTGGTAAGGAGTGATGAGAAGATTAATAGTAATTATAGTGCAGACTTTGTAAATAGTTGGACAGTATTGAGGGAATTATTTGTTTAGCAGAGTGATGGCGTTTGGGGAAAAACTGTCCTTGTGTCTAGTTGTTCTGGTGTGCAGTGCCCTATAGCGTCGTTTTGAGGGTAGGAATTGAAACAGTTTATGTCAGGGATGTGAGGGGTCTGTAAATATTTTCACAGCCCTCTTTTTGACTCGTGCAGTATACAGGTCCTCAATGGAAGGCAGGCTGGTAATAATTGTTTTTTCTGTAGTCCTAATTATCCTCTGAAAGTCTGTGTCTGTCTTGTTGGGTTGCAGAACCAAACCAGACAGTTACTGAGGTGCAATGACAGACTCAATAATTCCTCTGTAGAACTGGATCAGCAGCTCCTTGGGCAGTTTGAGCTTTCTGAGTTGACGCAGAAAGAACATTCTTGTGCTTTTTTGATGATAGGTGTCCATTTTAGGTCTTGTGATATGATAGAACCTAGAAATTTGAAGGTCTGTACTATTGATACTGTGTTGTCTAGTATTGTAAGAGGCGGTAGTATGATTATGACTGGTCTTCGAAGTTCTGGCCAGCCCAGCATCCACACAGTCACATTATCATAATCTGAGCACTTGGCAACTCTTTGGAGTTATGACTGATTGCAATGCCCTACAATCACATGATTGCCATTTGCAACTTTGGCTGCCAGCTTTCCCAGAAAATCAGTGGAGAAAACAGCAGGGAAGTTTTCAAATTCCTGAGATAAGTGTCCTACCTATGCACCTTCCTCAGCCCTCTGCACTTGTGCTGTGCCAAACACTCACAGACTCTCCATGTTACAACCTTGCACAGCTTTTCCGACTCCTGCTGCACTCTTGTCCCTCCTTCCCTGACCCTTGCCATACCTCTCAGGTATCTCCTCACACCCTTACACATCTTCCTGAACTTTCACCCAACCTTCACCATGCCTTATCTGGCCCACCCACAGACACCCACTCACTCCCCCATGCACAACTCTCCCCAGTTGTATTGCATCCTTGTGCAATTTCTCTTGATCTGTACTGCACTCTTGTGCATCTTTCACTGACCCTTGCCATGCCTCTCATTTACCTCCTCACACCCTCATGCATTTTCCCCAACCTCCACCATGCCTTTCTCAAACTCCCATGCACCCCGTCACTCTCTCCCCCACCTGGCGGCTGCCACTTATCTTTCTGATAGTCTGAGATTTGAAACTGACTTTGGTGTTAACTATGAGAACTGAGACTACGCAGATTATCATCGCTAAGCAATGGTCACACTTTGTGATGGCATCATTTAGCTATGGAAATACTGGTTTCAATTGCTGTCAAAAATCAAGGACTACCTGTGTGCTCTGAAAAATTATGAAAGGATGATTATCTATGCATACAACGAAAACAACATTCAACATTTCTTAAATTACAGAAATTAGACATTAGGTGTGAACAACAGAATGTTAATGTTACTTCTAAGAAGAAAACAGCAAAATAAAACAGTGTAATTAAAAAAAAACCTGTTGGAGAGCAACAGACTCGCTATGCTTTTTGCCAATATGTTGAAAGCAAGTTCCATTTGGAAAAATATAGCACAGAAGTTAAGCAACAAACAACTTTGTGGATTTTTTATCATAATAGAATTTATGAAATACATCTTTAATATCAAGGCACCTATGTTAAAATTTAACCAGAAACAATAAATCAAGAGAGTAGGAAGAGCAGATGAAGTTCATAATAGTAGTAATTCAATGTTGGATTGGATCTGGAGCATCCTTGAGAAAAATTCACCAAATCTTTAAAGTAGATTTTGAAGAGATACTTGTCGAAGATTAGTGATTGAATACATATGTAGTGTCTTACCATTGGAGGAAAAGTCTGCTACGTTTGACATTTGATGAGCATTTTAACAGTGATGATTTAACAGTGATTTGATGAGCATTTTAACAGTAATCATGATGGTTCCATGATTGTTTACTTCATAATCTGATCCTCAGATTATGAACGGAATGTGTACACTAGTTCTAGAATAGTAATAACATTAATCATTACTTAGTCCAGGACTACTAGAAAAATGAATATAGGAATCAGATCCCATGCATGAAAAAAATGTATTAGGTGCCATTTGGAGGTCTTCTAGTCCAACTTGCTGCTCAGGCAGAAAGCCCTATACGAGGCTTGTCAAACTGGCGGCCTGCAGGCCAGATGCATCATGCGCAGGCCAAGCCAACCCTGCCTCTTCAAAGGCAAAAAACCCGTTGCAATACATCATGATACATCACGTGACACGATCGAGTTTGATACCCGTGCCCCATATCTTTTCAGACGAATAGTTGTCCAATCTCTTCTTTTAAAACCTCCAGTGTTGGAGCATTCACAACTTCTGAAGGCAAATTGTTTCACTGAATAATTGTTCTGTCAGGAAATTTCTCCTTTGTTTTAGGTTCCTTCTCTCCTTGATTAGTTTCCATCCATTGCTTCTTGTCCTGCCTTTAGGTGCTCTGGAGAATAGGTTGACCCTCTGTTCTTTGTGGCAGCCCCTTAGATATTGGAACACTGCTATCATGTCATTCCTAGTTCTCCTTTTCACTAAACTAGACATACCCAATTCAGGCAACTGTTCTTTATATGTTTTAGCCTCCAGTAGCCTAATCATCTTTGTTGCTCTTTTCTGCACTCTTTCTAAAGCCTCAACATTTTTTTTTAATATCACGGCAATACAATATTAACTGAAGGGGCTAATTTCCTGTAGAAAAATAGCAATGCTACATCTTGACTTCAGCGTCAACATTATGTTGCACCAAGACAATAGTAATTTCCTTTATACTTATTTCTAGTCTTTTCTGTGATGACACATAGGGAGAACAGCAAAATTTGCTTGCAAAATGTCCAAATTACAATAATATCACCCCCACTCAAGACCATAACACTGGCAGATGGACAGAGGAAGAAGTGTATGTAGTCTCATTTTCTGCCATTATAACACAGGCCTTTTCAGATTGCAGCAAGCAATTTGCCATCTGCAAATTGCAGTTTTTTGCTTTCTGTTGAGGCACAGATTCAAGATTCATAATCTTCCAAAAATTCTTGCTGTTGTATGATCATTAAAAAGAAATAAATCTAAAATCTACCAAATGAATGTTTTTTTCCAGCCTCATCTTTAGAGTCCTTTCTGCAATTATCTGATATCATTACTAGTCACAGAATTGTAACAGGCAAGGAGAGCCAAAAATCACTGATGCAGCTCATTCGGTTTCTGTAATTCCATTTGCTGGTTGGAGCTGCAACTCCAGAAGTGTAACCTGTGATGGTTTTGGTGGTTGGGAATTCTGGGAACTTCAGGACAAATGTTTGAACAAGCAGTGAGAATGTTCATATATAGCCAATGAACCTCTGGAAATAGATTTTATATTCCTTTTTAATTTATGTTTTCAGCCAAGTTTTTCTTTGCAACACTATCTACAAATGGCTTAGTGTTGTAATGCTTTATGAAGGGTGTGTCGTGATTCTTAGGATTGACAGACAAAAGATAGCATATCAAGCATAGAAACCCATTAGTTTTTCTATGAGATTGACTCTCTCTGTCAGATAATTATGCAAGTAACATTCAGTTATTTATATTATTTTATTTTATTCTTATTTATTAAATTTATATGCTGTCCATCTCACCAATAATATGACTCTGGGGCTGGGCGACTCACAAATGATAAAAAATATAAATATAGAAACACTTAAAATTTAAAAGTTACATAAGAGGTAACACCAAGGAGGCAGACAGCATGAAATTGTGATTTTTTCTTGTCTCGCCAGTATCTCCAGCCAGGAGTGTCCCATTCGGGCCCCAAGCCAAACCCAGATTTTTAAGGCCTCTCCAAAGGTCAGAAGGGTAGAAGCAGATGGGTCTATGCAAATTCACCACAGCCAACTCACCATGGCCATTTGCTAAGGCCAACTTGCTGCAGCTAACTTGTTGCAGCCAACTCACCATGGCCAACTAGACACAGAACAACTCACCGCAGAACAAGAGTTACACTAATATCGAAGAAATAGTCAAATAGAATAATTAAAGAAAGAATGCCAAAAGAGGAACAAAATAAAATGTGAATGACAAAAATTTAAATAATTTTTAAAATTGAATTGCTGAATTGTCCTGCAGTCAGTTGTCCTGTGATGAGTTTGCCATGGTGAGTTGTCCTGTGGTAAGTTGGCTATGGCGAATTGGCCATGGCAAGTTGACTGTGGCAAGTTGGCCAAGGCGAGTTGACAATGGTACGTTCACCTTGGTAAATCGGCTGAGGCGAGTTGTCCCATTCCAGTAGCAGATCTCACCTCCAATGGTAAAATGCTCTACAGAGTGGGACAGCAGAAGAAGCTCTTTTCCTCAATCCCAGCAGCCGAAATAGCTTAGGAGATGTGGTCTCCAGTAAGCACTTTCTAAAATGCTTTTAGAGAATCAACATAGTGTTGTGAGCAGGATGGGACTAGTTTAAGGCCACCTTCTACTGAAGACAGCAAACTTTCTGAGGCAATCCCTCTCTCTCAGTCTACCTTACCTCACAGGGCTGTTGGAGGCAGGAACGCTATGTTGGCCAACTAGTTTTCCTAGAAGAAAGGGGAAACTGCATGGATGTGCCCAATGTCCATGTAGTTAAAAGTAATTTAATTATGCCCTTAAGTTTAGCTCAACTCCTAGAAACTACTAGGGCACATCCATGCAGTTTTGTTGGAGGCAATATAGGAGTTATTATGCTCCTATCTTTTTCTTTGGGATTTTCTAAAGAAAATTCTGATCCAAGTACTAACTGGAATGCACCTGCTTTGCTTTTGCACCTAAGTAATAAGTAACGTATATAATGCATAATGGTTTTCTCAACAATGTAAATGTAGACTTACATCTTTAAATAAACCTAAGGAATCAATAATGCACAACAGGACACTCATTGTTCATTTATCTACTATGACTTAGTCTTGCTTTCAACAGTTTTTAAAAGCTAGACCTTATACTCTGATCTGCATTTTTCACTTATTATTACTTTAAAACTTTATAATTTTGCATTTGTTCAAAATATTATTAGTTCGTCATCTCAGCTTGATTGAATATTCTTAGCAGTTCACACCTTCTGTTTGTTAGTTTGTTAGGATAACCTCATTTGTGTTTATGCATGCATAATGAAGTAAGACAGCTGAATGTTTACAGCCTTGATGGCTTAGTGGCACAAATGCTGGGTTTAGATAGAAAGTATGAAAAAAACACTGTATTTTTATCTGTTTATTTAACCTTATGGTGTATGTGTGCTATGAGTGACCTCTGTACAAGGTTTTAGACCAACTGGTAGGGTCAAAGCCTAACTGAGTTTCTATGTATGGGGCATATCATAGTTGGGGCTGTTTTAATTACAGTTGTTGTGGATGGCTTCAAGCTGACAGTTTGAAACAATTTAATGGGGAAAGGTCAGTTAGTGGCACGTGATTGTCAGTTGAAGGAGGATTGAAGGCACAAATCTTAGAAAATGGGTGAAACAAAATTGGCAGTGAGAGAAACAGAAACTTTGCTGTTGGATTGTTCAGACAGTGCGCTCGGCAACAAAAGGCTTCAGGCAGGGAACTGGCCTTTGGGAATCTTAGCTCTTGAGACATCTGAATGATTCTGAAAACCTGAAACAGGAGAAAAAGTCTGAGATAGAGGTAGTAACTGTTACTCAGTTTTGTTTCATTGGATGAGGAATTAACTTATTGTTCTTACAACTAGCCAGGTTTACTATATATTTTAGGAATTTTGAGGTTCTACGACTTGACCATTGTCTCAAACAATGACAATATTCTCCTGCCACTCTTGTGAGTAGCAACACTGTTTTTCTATTTTAAAAAAAGCATATTGATTGAGTACTTCCTATATTCTGTGTTCTCCTGGCATTTACCTTTGAAGGGATAGAGAAGCAATATTGTGTCATGGCCGAGAATAAATATTACTCAAGTCATTTTTTCTAGCCTTTGGTAATTATCATCAAAATGTCTCAACCATTTGCAGTATACATCTCTGACTTTGTCAAAAAATGTCTGAAGAGGATGCATTTTTATGAATATTTTTTTATTAAAAGAAGTCATTACAAAGATTTTAAAAACCTATAGAAACATAGAAGAAAGAAAAAGGGGTTAAAAGAAAAAGTGAAGAATAACAAAAAAGCTAGAAAAACAAAGATATCTAAAGAAGCAGCTGAAGAAGATGCATTTGAACCATCCAGATGGATTTGCCACATGGAGAAGTATTTGCTCATTTCAGCAATCTGCATTAAGTTTTTTGGGGAGAACATTAGACCAATGAGGTAGCTCATAATAAAATAAAAATATCAACCAATTAAATGATTAAAACCTTTAGCCACTGTTTAAACACCAATATCAAGTTGATGTTAAAATGTCAGCAGCATTCAGATGTAAATTCAAATTTAAATTTTATATTTGCACATTCAACAACCATGCTAAATAAAAATACAAACTTGTTTGGGAATGCTAAAAATGAAGGAAGCTGATGGACATATTAGAGAAGGAAGTTCTAAATGACAAGGACCAAACAAATTACAAAAGCTCCATCATCTAACCTTTGGCATGGTTAGGTTGATCTCTCATAAAAAATCAGAAAAGATTATGTCTATTGTTCCTAAGTCCACTAAAACAACAATTTGCATTGTTTTAAGTGTTTGAGGAAAGAGGCTAAACAGAGAAGTCACAATTCCATTTGTAACTTCTAGCAACCAAGCAATTAGGAAGCAAATGACAGAAGTAGTTGCTACAATAGATCTAGAGATTCAATCAGAAATGGACCGTCCTTTTCAAACCATTTCCATACTTACATCTTTAAAAAAGATGGGTCTCAAAGTAGATTGGCTTGGTAATTTTAAAAAAACATCATGGTTATTTTTCTTGTGGTAACTCTTACCTTGCGATAGAACAAGCCCAGCATTTATATTTTATTTCCTCCATTGATATTGATGAAGAAAAATAAGAAGCAACATTTACTTCCAAGTTATGTGACAGTGAGAGGAGGAAAGGGTCAGAGAAGGTGAAAGGCCTCCCAAATGTACAAGGTAGATGAATCACAAGTAGGTGAAGAGACTACATTTTACCTCATTGCTTGATCTGTATCTTTGCATACCATAAACACAAGATCAGCGCAAGTCATTTTAGAAAGTTCCTGAGATAAGAAAAGTATGACACTCATTGAAAGAGAAAAATTAAGTCACTTATTTTATCAGAGCAGGAAGAACTATTGATATATTTGTGCAGGACAGAGGTTGGGACTTAGAAGCCAGTTGAAGGAAACTACTGAAAAAATTCTCCCAGGGAAGTTGGCTTTCTGCACTCAGTGTGGTGGGATATTTTTAAAACCTGGTTCTCTAGCAACAGAATTTCATTTTGGGAGCTTTTTTTTTTTTTGCAAACTGTTTAGTGTTCATGTGTCACTATCACGGTTGTGCCAGCTTGCACCTGGCATCAATATAAACAAAGCTTTGGCAAAGGCTCTTTCCTTTGGGATGGATACATCTGATTTTCAAGCTGAAAACATGTCAGTGTTGTAAGACACTCCAAATAGCCTGCTTTTTTTTTCTTTTTACCAGTATACTAAATTAACCCGCCTAGTGTCGTGTTAAATGCTTTGCAAACACCGACTGGAGGCAAGGAGAAAAACGGCAAAAACAAACAAAAACACTTTAGTAAATGGTTGGCCTGGCCTTGCTGAAAGCAAAATAGCAGAAGCTGAAATAGGATGGGGGAACTGGGAAGAATACGAAAGACAGAATGGCACAATAGAAAGGAGGTGTCTTTGGGCTTCTGACGTCTTTCCCCAGATCCCAGAATTAAAAGCAAGAGGTTCAGCGGAGCAAGGCTCTGCAAAAGGAGGAACGGGAGATGTTCTGACAAGGGGACCAAACCTTAACAAGCAACTGAAAATTAAATTGTTGTAATAACTGGTGCCGCAGCACATACTTAATGGTGTGGCTCTTACGAATGTTATAAACCTGTGAGAACAGCAACCCAGGAAGCATGAAATGGATGGAGCTCAACCGGAACTCTTAGATCACCTGGAAAGTGCAGTCAGAATAGATTGCAAATCTGTGGGGTAGAAAGTGTTTTCTCTCTTCCAACTATCTTCTCTCATACAGCAATATAAAAGTGCTGCAAAGAGAGTAAGCAACGTTAAAATGTTGAAGTATAAGCATTGTGTTCTTAGCATCCCTGTACTAATAGAGATACTGATCTGCGGTTCAGAATTCAGTGTTCCTAGTCTAAGGTGGTTCCTGTTTTCATATTCTGCCTTGTGAATATGGGCTTGAAAAGGGAGTAGGAAATGCCCATTGGAAACTCTCTTATGAGCCTGGTTTTGCAGCTTACCAAAGGAACGTATACATTGACAAGGTGCATAGGGCTGGAGATGTTAAACAAAGCTTCTCCATTCCTACTGCAATAGTGAGTCGCATGAAAAAATACACCAATATAACCACAAAAAGCCAATAGACTAAAAGCCAAAAAAACAGTTAAACAAGAGAGAAACAACCTTATAACTTAATATACAGTAACTGTACATCTTAAATGTTGTGGGTATCGGCTGTTATATGGCTGGTAATACCGTCAGCCAGATGTCTAGACTACATTTGGCATTTTTACCCAGCTGCTGTTTCCAAGGATCTGGCATAGGTAATGTTGTTGTTTGATGGTGATAAAGGTATTGTGGCAGAATGTAAACTGTTCCTGGTACAGTAAAATCATTGATGGTGATTTTGTCAATATTGATGGTGTTCAAGTGGTGCTCCAGATGCCAGATATTATGGTTGTCAAGGGCCGAAGTGTGCAATTTATTGATATCGTTGTACCAGGGGATGCCAGAGTCGAAGAAAAAGAACTGGAAAAAAATCACGAAATATCGTGACCTGGCCATCAAAATTACATGGTTATGGATGAAACATGTAACAGTGATACTCACTGTCATCGGGGCACTTGGTACCATGTCCAAGAATTTTACAAAACACATCAAGAAATTGCAGCTTCCTGAAATAAAACCAGCAGAACTGCAAAAAAAAACAAAAAAAAAACCCTGCGCTACTCAGAACATTGTGTATTTTAAGAAGATACTTGGTTAATACCTAGGACGCTGGCAGCAATCCGTAACAACCATTAGCACCAGTCACTGGTATTTGTGATACATTTTTAAATGTTCAGTTGACTGAGTTTCATGTTTAATGAATAAAAGTTTATAATAATAATAATAGTTGGAGTCCCACACTAGAAGTCTTTTGTTTTTTTTAAATAATAACCACCCACCTCAATCTGTTTGGTGAAAAATGGATAGCAGGAGTCTAGGAGGGAAGCTAATAATCTGAATAACCCAGGGAGGGTTTTAGAAGTTAAAACCAGCATTTTCTAATACTATGATATTTTGGAGAATATCGAAATTGGAAAATGGAAAGCATTAACATACACAGATGAAAAATTTGCTCAATTTCAAACTGCAAAGCTTGCGGTACAGTTCCCTAATGTCCTTTCCAGGTAAGAGTTGCTCTATGACGGAGAGAGGCAATTCCTAAATATGAGAGAGAGGAGGGGGAGAGAAAGAACGAGAGAGATACAAGTTAAAATAAGAGATAGTCTGTGTGGAATGTGTTTCTAGAGCTAAAAAAAATTGGTTTGGTTTGGTTTGGTTTGGATAGCTGCCCATCTTAGTAGTGTAACCCTGGGCAGTTCACAAAGAAAATACTGGAAGGAAAATTCAAGAATGATGATAAAATAGTAAATCAATCTGTGTGATACTTATGCAACTTTGAGACAAGCATGGTGTAAAATCGCCGTATCATCCTTCAGTCACCACTAGTTAAAGTTTAAAGAATAAATGTTTTAAATTATTGGAAATACAGGCTGGTAAATGCTGTTCATGTGTAATTTAATATTTAATTGGTATCCAATTTTGTTTTGAATTATTATAAATCAATCAGGAAATTATGTGTCAAATGCTCTGGAATCTCTCCTCTTACCAGCACAAAAAATTAAGTTCCTTTATTAAGGATTTTTTTAGCGGTGGCAATGAACATATTGGAAGACTTTCCTTCCATGTTGCAATGGCTACAAAACATTGCCGAGACAGATTAATTTTATTTGAAAAAGGACATAATTAAGGGTGTGAAGAGGCCTTTTGAATGGAAGTCACAATTGCTGTGGGTTTTTTTTCTGATTACAAACTGTGCAAATTAAATATTGCATTGTAGGACTAGAAAAACTAATTTCAAAAATAAACACAGTATGAAGCAATACTCAGTGGTTACAATTGGACTACATGCTTTTGCTAAACAGCCCAGTGAAACTAACCTAAATATGTTTCAAACTTCAGCAGCATCTCTAAAAGTGGCAATGAAATGTAGGATTGGCCTGTGGTTTTTCATGCAAAGACTCTGCATGCATACACATTTTACATCGGGTTGCTTCTTTGCCTTGAGGAACCCATGGTCTCTTTGCAGGTAATCCTTGACTTACAACCACAGTTGGGACCAGAATTTCCATTGCTAAGCAAGTCAGTTGTTAAGTGAATCATACCAGATTTTATGACTTTTTTTGCCATGGTTGTTAAGTAAATCACTGCAATTGTGAAGTGGTTGTGACAATTGTTAAAGTAAATTCAGTTTCCCCCATTGATTTTGCTTGTTGAAAGCTGGCTGGAAATGTCACAAATGGTGATCACACAACCCCAGGATGCTGCAATCTTCGTAAATACATGCCAAAATACATACGAATTTTGATCACAGGACCGTATTCTGTAACAATTCCAAATGATTGTTGATCTAAGTTCATGGGAAATGCTTTTAGGAATGCATTACAGGTAGTCTCCTGTTTACAACAGTTCATTTAGCGACCGTTCAAAGTTACGATGGCCCTAAAGAGTGACTTATGACCATTTTTTCACACTTACGACCATGCTACAGCATGCCCATGATTAAAATTCAGATGTTTGGCAACTGGTTCATAGTTATGACCGTTGCTTTATCCCAAGGCCATGTGATCACCTTTTGCAATGATCTGACAAGCGAAGTCAATGAAGAAGCTTAATAACCATGACAAACATAACAACTGTGACGAGAATTGTTGTAAAATGGGGCAAAACTCACAACAAATGTCTCACTTAACAACATAACTTTTGGGCTCAATTGTGGTTGTAAGTCAAGGACTGCCTGTACTTCTTACCAAAGATGAAGGATCAAATATTAATATCTATTTTCATATGGGAAAAAAAGAACCCAGTTTATACTACAATTACAGGCAGAAGAGTTTTATCCTATTTTCACCTTTTCTTGTATTGATTTACTTTGTGGAAGGTAATACTTTTCTTTGGATGAAGAAGCATTCGAACACAGAAAAAAAACTCTTGCAGAAATCTACAAGAGTAGATTTCACAGTGAAATGGGGCTTCTGTAAGTCTCAGTTTGGGTTTTATAGGCTAAAATTAAGCATCTGTGAATCCCTTTAACCCGACTGATATACAAACTGAACTACAATTACAATTCCATGATGGAGTTTGTGGGCTACTTGCATTTATGGCAACTATTTCATACTGGAAACATATGGAGACTCTAAGTATGCTGAAATATTACAGAAATTGATATCAGCATCTCTCAAGGTTATTGAAGAGGCAATTTTAAAAAAATCACCAAATAAAAAATACCATCTTCCCGAAGTACTAAAATTATTTTGGTTTTTTTTGCTTAAGGCAGTGATTTGCTTACATGCCTAAATTAGCTAAATATACAGAAAAGCATGTACTACAGGCAGAATGTGAAAAACATCTCTGTGGGAGAATCCAAATGGCTGTAGGAGATGCCAAATATAACAGCGTATTCCTCAGGATGAGCTTGTGTGTTGTCGAGAGAGAGCAAGCACTTACTAGGGTTACCATATGTCCATCGTTTTCCTAGAGATGCCTCCATTTCGATGCTTAAAGCTCTACACAGCTGGATTTTTTTTCTCCACATAACTTTAAAAAATGTATGGTTCTGAATGCCAAATGTTCCAGTTTCTTGGATTGGTGCCTCAGTCCAAGCTGCTTGATGTGGTGACTACGGCAGCAAGATAGCAGGATCACAAGAAACTTGGGGGGACTATTTGCAAGAGAAAGTAGTCCCCAGCTGGGCTGGGCACATTGCAATTACTGTCCTTGGCCACCAGGGCTGTGAGTGTGCCTCTCTTTGCAAGCTCTCTAGCTCAGTGATCCCCAACCTTTTTTATGCCGCGGCCCGGTACCGGCATCAGCTGGGCGCCGCGGCCTGGTACCGGCATCAACTGGGCGCCGCCATCTTTTTTTGACGAAAAAGTGCTTCCGGTGACCTCACCGGAAGCACTTTTTCATCAAAAAAGATGGCGGCGCCAGCGCTTCTGGTGAGCTTTTTCGGGTAGAAATGGCTTTGAAGCGCTTGAAAAAGTGCTTCCGGTGAGCTTTCTACCCGGAAAAGCTCACCGGAAGCACTTTTTTATCAAAAAAAGATGGCAGTGCCCAGCAACCAGCGGCCCGGTAAGACTTGTTCCGCGGACTGGTACCGGTCCGCGGACCGGCGGTTGGGGACCCCTGCTCTAGCTGACCTCTAGCAGGGCATATCAGAGTGGCTGGAGTTAATCCACCTCAGCCGAGCAAAAGGTACTGAGAAGGAAAGAACCAAGATCAGATTCTTCAGAAGAGCCTTATAGTCCAGAAGTTGGGTCCTTGCGGATTTGCAGCCACTTGGAAACACCACAAATACTGTCAACTCTACCACCAGTAGCGCTGGCAGCAGATTAACTTTATCAACGCATTGTAAAAATCTGGGGTTTGGAGGGGTATTGAAGGAGATTCAGAAAAAGGAACACCATAGGGTCTGTTTGTTTTGCAATAGCAATAGCAGACTTATATACCACTTCACAGTGCTTTTCAGCCCTCTCTAAGCAGTTTACAGAGTCAGCCTATTGCCCCCAACAATCTGGGTCCTCATTTTGCTGACCTCGGAAGGATGGAAAACTGAGTCAACCTTGAGCCAGTGAGAATCAAACTGCTGGCAGTGGGCAGAATTAGCCTGCAATACTGCATTCTAACCACTGTGCCGCTATGGCTCTTAATCTTTTAACATTTTAATCTTTGGTAGAACTAATTAATTCTTACAAAAATAATCCTGGGGCTATCATACCGGTAGTATTAGTGCCTAATTTAGATGAAGAAAGAGATGGGAAATAAAAAGTGGGAAGATGTATCTAGTTGATGGGTGCATCAACTATGGAAGCTCTTTAATTCTGCTTGAGCCCTGCTTCTGTATCCTGTACATACCAAGAGGATGCCATAGTCTTTATTCTGTAATTAATTACGCTCGGAAGGCTTCCAAATATTTCTTTGCCATGTTAATTATTTTCATTTGTGGAGATTGATGTTCAGGAGAAAAAAATATATAAACATATTAGCTGGAGGTATTTATGTGATATGTCTTTAACGTGATTATTTAAAGAGTTATTTTTGTGGTTTCATACAATACATTAATAATACAATACATTAACCCATAAACTAATCAAACTTGCTAGTTTCAAACAAAAAGTAAAGAAAAAGACTTATGTCAGTTAGCAGCCACTCATTATTTGGACACATATCTTGGTCTGTGCCAAATGATAATTCAACACTGGTTATTCATCTTTTCCTGTTGCATCTGTCCTTTTAGGACTTGAAATAAATAACAAGTGTGGGCTGGGAGTGAATAGGCAGTAGAGAGAAATAAATGTTGTGTCTGCCTGAACTACAGAGAGGACATTGGATAGAAGAAGCCCATCTCCAAAAATCCTGATAACCTTAACTGTTCCCAAAAGTAAAATTTTGAGATTAAATGCTATATATTTCAAAGAATACAACATTGTCTGAGAAAATAAATCCTAATGTTATTACACCTAATTTTTCTATTTCTGGTAAAGCAGTGATGTTGGGGGGAGGGAAGAAGGGGGGGGAGAAGGGAGGATTTTAAAAAATAAAAGTGATGTCCACAACACATATAAAGAGGGGCGGGGCATCAAACATGCGATTGTGTCTTTTTAACCCCATGGAGGTGGTGACTTTATATTAGAGAGGGACCTAGGTTCCAGTTCCATCCATATATATATTCAGAAAAATCTTTTTCTAAATTAATTGGACAACTATAAGGTTTCCTTAAATCCTTCCATGTTTACAAATGTTGCATATGTAGCTTTGGATGAAATGCAGGGTTAATGTCTGTTTTTCATTTGTTAAAAAAGGAGGAGTAATCTAACAAAAGGAATGGATAATCCTGCCTTTCTATTCATTGCTGGAAAAGTGGGGTTATTCATGCAATAAATACATCATTTATTTTATTTGGGGCAGGATCTCCAGATTCAATTTTGACTGCTTCCTTAATATGTTTTTAGCTTTGGAGAATAGGAAAGAGCCATTACACACTACATTTCAAGATGCTTTTTTTAGAACAAAAGTGGTAGCTAAATTGTTCTCATTATTTTCCTTCACCCACCTATCCCTTTTGCTTTAAAAAAAAAAAAAAAAGCAGTAATGTGATTATTTGTCCCAGTCGCATTCTCAGCAGGGAAATGGAAAAGAAAATGACCAGGCTGTTTAGACATGGCATTTCTAGAGAGGGGCATCAGCTTGTTAAATAAGTTTTGCTCTTGGCACCAAGTAATCCTGCAGGACTAATGGCCTCCTTAAAAAATATGTAGGTTGCTTTTGACAAAGAAAAGCTGAAATCCAGAGTATGGTGACTCTTGGTATATACAAGAGACAAAAGCCTCAGCAGTGTCAGGCTGAATAAACAAACCACTACAGGGGCTAACATTAAATCATAATTGCATGTTTTATCATGTCAGTCCTGTCACAAAGCAGCTAACTCTAGCTGCGACTACAGTAATTAATTTTCTACTGCCATCTGAAATATATGGAGTTACCCTTAACTATCAGGCAGAAGCTACAATCTGCTTGCCAGTATACCAGATCAGATTTTTTAACATTTCATGCACTGAAAGGTACTGTAATTAAACAGTCTTCTTGGGGTGCTGCTTTGCACAGCCATTCCAGCTCACATACCCGAACAAAGCTTGATTCTGATCTATGCCTCTTTGTTATATTTAGCACCATTAATTTGTCAATTACTTTCTGACGTTTACTGGCATTTACCTCTGCAAAAGCCGCATGTCATACAACAATGATTTTTTCCCCCTCCTTCCTCCCACCCTATGGCAATAGCAAGAAAAAGGGATTGGGGGGGGGGAGGGAAAGCCAGCATTTGGACTACAGTGTGGATGGTCAACTCCCCCCAGTACTAACAAAGAACTACTATCACCTTTATTGCCAGTCCAATAAAAAAAGAATATATTTATCAAAACGGTTTTTATCCTTGCGACCTGGTGTGTTTGGCAAATCTATCTCAAGGCTGGAAAAAAAAAGGAATCTTTTTCCCCCCCACATCTAGGAAAAATGACCAATAAAGACATTGTTCCTGGCATACTGTTTTTCTTTTTGTTTTCCAGTTCTGTGCCCACTTCTTTGATTTGAAAGGGGAGGAAATGTCTATACCAAGATCAGTAGTGTGACTTCTTCCTTGAGATGCTAATTCAGACATTGGGTGATCGTGCTGTTAGTTAAGGCATTTGTTTTGGGGTGTTTATATATTTGATAGTTTTATAAATAAGCCTACGAGGCAGGCTTCATCTTCGACATCCGTTTATTCCCCAGTCTGTCTTATCCTATCTAACTTTAGAACTGAGATCACTTTAATCCCTGAAAGTTTGGAACTAATGAAATAACTGCTGAGCTGCTGCCACGGAGCCCGGTCCCAAGCTATACTGTACTTCACACTCGATTTATTCTCCAGATGGCAAAGTCTGTGCAGCCCCGCTGTGAGGACCCACCTCGTCCACTGGAGTGTAAAAGTAGATGGATGTTGTTTTCTTTGCAGATGATTCAGAACTAGAAACTTGTGAAGATGCTGGTTATTAGCATTAATGGTTGCCAATTGAACCAAATGCATGTATATTCCTTAATTTCAGTCTCTGCTTATTGTGGTGATGCTTGATTCATCAGCAGTGCATAGGTAGCCAAAATGGCTACATTTCCACCGTGTAGTAACAGACATCACTGTGAACATTAGGTCAGAGATAGATATTAGAAGGATGTGATTAATAGCATACGCTTGCATTTTTTAAATATCTCTCTGAGCATTTCGTGCTTAAAACAGATGTATTTATCAATGTGTTATCATACTATTATTAGAGTTTACAGCATAATTTTTCATCTATTTCCATGCAGTCAACATAGAATCTAGATGTTAATGTTCACTTTTGGATTATTCATTGCTTGGGCAAGTGACAATTCAAACTCTAAAAGACATTTGAGTTATACTGCTGCAGTAGGAACTGAAGGAGCTTTAGAATAAAGACATGCTAAGCAGAAAAACATTCCTGTAGCATAGAGGGGGGAAAGGAGAACTTAATTTAGAACTAAAACTTAAGTTTATATACATATATATATACATATACATATACATATACATATATATATGTCTAGGTGTGTTCGGGTCTTTTCCCGTGTAAGATTAAGAGTATCTTGGCGACGTTTTGGCGAGGTCCCACTCACCATCCTCAGGCTGGTGCTTTTGGCTTCGTGCCAGTGCAAGCAGAGTGTGATCGGAGCTGCTGTCTCTCTATAAATACGGGGGCTGGTGTGCTGGGCTGGTTGGTTGCGCTGCTGCCTCTTGATTGGTTGATGGAGTTGATTTTGGTATAATGGGGTGTGTGATGGCCTTGTGAGTTTTGTTGTGGAGATATCCTGGATCTTGTGCTGTAAACTCACAAGGCCATCACACAGCCCAGATACTCTTAATCTTACACGGGAAAAGACCTGAACACACCTAGATCTACATACCTGTACCTGTGAAAATCTACGAATATATATAATAAATTCAGAATTTAAATCTGAAACCACTGTAAAAGTCTGACTCACAGACGGACACAATACAGAAGCCTGATGATGGCAGATGAGATTCTGCTGAAACGTTGCTACAACTTTAAAAGAACAACTACAATGACGTGGGAAAATACCCGAACAAAGCCGAAGGCCATACATATAAGTACCGCGAAAACTTAAGAAAACAAATATATATATATATATATATATATATATATATATATATATATATATATATATATATATATATATATATATATATATATATTCATTCTTAAGTTTTCGCAGGTACTTACATGCATGGTATTCAGCTTTGTTCGGGTATTTTCCCATGTCATTACAGTTGTGCTTTTAAAGTTGTAGCAACATTTCGGCAGAATCTCATCTGCCATCATCAGGCTTCTGTATTGTGTTCGTGACGAACAAAGCTGAATACCATACATATATATGTATATGTATATGTATATGTATATGTATAAACACACACACACACAAACTAACTAAAGATGCCGAGGGAAAGAGGGATAATTATTTTTTTGCACATATAATCAAATGCAAAAAATGTTTTGCATATCATTGATTCCAAATCGCAGGAGTAGGGTCCCATGAGCTTAACATACATAAGACTGGGCCTAACCTATCCGAGTAGACTGGCCTTATTACTTCAGGGGAAAAAATGGTGAGATAGAACAAAATGAATAAATAGTAAAGTAAATGGGAAATAATAATGATGATAATAATGATAATAATGATAATAATGATAATAATGATAATGATAATAATAATAATAATAATAATAATAATAATAATAATAATAATAATAATAATAATAATAATAATAATAATAATAATAATAATATCCCTAGAACAGTTAATATTTCAAAAGAAATCTTAAAGACTTATTTGCAGGAGGCTGGGGTGACAAAAGCAGCATTGCAACCTTGAAAAGTAGCTTCACATTGTACATTGCAATTCACAGCGTTCTGCAGTTATCACTCCTTGAAGAGGCTTGAGGTAACCCTACTCAAGCATCAAAACAGCAAAATTCTTTTTTATTTTATTTATATTGGTTATTCTGTGTGTGCCCGCACAGATGCGTAAACTAATTTGGACTTTGAAAGAAGGTCCCTTAGACAGGTCTAAAACTTGTTCTTCTTTGAGCAAATTTGAAGAGCATTTATAGGCATCCCCGGGGCGGGGGCGGGGAGAAGTAAATAGCAAAACATGAGTTGTAATGTTACAATGCAAACTCCATCCTTTACACCCTATGTGTGGCACCACAATGTAAGTTTAAAAAAACAACAGCTGGTGATATTACTTTGGTATCGTTGTTGCGAATGAGAGAAAATATTAAACATCTCTCTTAGTTTTTCAAGGAATTACTCCCAATCCTAAACATTTAGATCAAGAAATGAGATGTACTGATTTTTGTGGCATATATTTCCAAGTAAATGTGTTGATTGCTTCCTTTCTGTATTAGGCTCAACTAGTCCAGAATTCAGGAGACATTCAATTTGTAAGCAAAGCTCATTCATCTCTGCAGGGTCTTTCTTGTGGCAAACAAAGAGACTATCTTACATGGTCAGTGCAGAGTCATAGAATGTAGGTTTTTAAATAGGTTTTCCTGAGTAAACTGGGCCTTAATGTGGAGTTAATAGCCAAGATATGCAGTTTCCCTCTGAAATGTCTTTCACAAAAGCCCCTTGTGGTAACTGAATAAAGACAGTTCTACTGCTATAGGATTGGTGAACATGAACGGTCAAGATGGTTTCTTTAGGCTTGATTATCTTTCACAAATGAAGGTGAATATATGTGTTGCAGGATCCAATCTGGGTCAGTTACCAGGACCAAAGGTTTTTGTCTTCCAAGGTTTCAGATTCGTGGTCTGGAGCCCGTCTTCAGGGAACTTCTCTCTAGCAGAGTGTGTGCTTTGCGCTATTCTGTGTATGTGATTATCTTTGATTATCTTTTACTTACAAAGATTACCTTTCCAAGGAGCTCCTAGCACAGGGAGAAGCAACTAAGATTAAAAACCCTTGTAAAGACTGAACACTAACACCGGATTACAGAAAAAGATGAGAAAAAATGTTTTGATATAATGCAGTGGTTCCCAAAGTGGGCAGTACCGTCCCCTGGGGGCGGTGGGATGCCTTAGGGGGCACTAAGAGGCATGGGGGCTGGCAGGGGGCACTAAGAGGTGGCAGGGGGCGCTGGCACTCTGTCCGGTAGCCTCCGGGGGAACAGGTGGCACGCAGATGGCTACCTCTCTCCCCCCTTGTCATCCAGTGCAGCAGCTCTTCCCAAAGCAGAATCTACCCATAAAATGAATGTGTGTCGAGGGGAGGAAAAGTTTTTCACAGAGTTTTGAGCTGGGAGGGGCCAGAACGAGCTGAAGCACCAATGGGAATTCTCCCTGCTGCAGTGTCGTCTGTCTCCGGGCAGAGTCTCTCTTGACTTCACCCAATGGAGGAGAGAGTTCTGAGCAGAGAGAGAAGCAGGGAAAGTGGGAGGGGGATCTTTTCAGTCTTGAAGGGCTGCATTCTAGGGGGGTCTTTCATGCCAGCTCCGGAGGGGAGGGTGGACTTCCTTTTGTGCCCCCCCCCATTATTCTCATCCAATCTCCCTTTCTCTATGCGCCTGGAGGGGTGGACTAGATGCCCTTTGAATTCCCACAGTGCCCAGAGGGCGCCCAGGCTGGAGCTGCCGAGACTCCAGATGGGTAAAATGGAGCCAGAGCTCGAGGGGTCCTTCAGGCTCCCCCCGCTCAGTCTGGCAGGAGGGAGCCCCAGCAGGTGCTGTGGAGGACAAGGGGGAGGTGCAGCCCCACAGCCAGCCAGGACTTGGGGGTCCCACACTCACCCCAATTCAAAGGGAAGCCAGGAAAACCCTCAGCTGACAGTCCATGCAGGAAGAGACGGGGAGGATCTGCAGGGATCCCCCCTAATCCGGCCGGATCCTCTCCCCGGGCCCTCTCCCCTTGATGGGGGGGATTTCCATGGGGATCTCTTGGCTTTACAGGAGAAAACGGCATTTTCCGTCCTTGAAACCCACATCTCTCTCGAAGAACCCCTTCCGATCCCCACTCAGCCCCCAATGGGAAAGCATCTCCCCCTTTCTTTCTGTGGCTCGGGATCCCACTTTTCTTTGCAAAACAGCCCCTGATGAAGATCCCAGAACAAAGTTTGGTCGTTTCTCCTCAATTTTCCACTCCTTTCCTCGGACAATTTCAACATCTGCCCATCATTTCAAAGCGCAACAATCGATACTTTCATCAGAAAAAAATATACAAAGTAACATTTTGGGGGAAATTGCCAATATAAAAATGCGGACATAGAAATTTCCCTCAAAAATTTGCATTTCTCAGCTGTGGAATAGGAAGCGCTGCTATAACAAGGGTCCTTTTTCTAATGGTTTTTCTTCATTATTTCTTTATTATTTTATCATGGTGTAAAATAGAAAAAAAAAATAAAGCAAGTGAGGAAATGAGAAAAGGAAGGAAAGGGAAGGAGAAATGTGGGAGAAAGGAGGCACTGGCCCCGCAGGCACGTTGGGAAAGTAGAGCAAAGCCAGTCTGGCTTTCCTCTATTTTTCAAACGCGTCGCCACTGCTGCGTTCTAGGTGCCGGTCCCACAGGTCCACCCCATTGAGCTCGCTGCACCGGAGGGACCTGCCCAAGCAAGTCTGACGGAGCAGTGCACCAAATTGAGTTTCAGAGAGAGAAAGAGAAAAGAGAGAGAGAGAGAAAGAGAGAAGGAAGAAAAGAAAGAGAAAAGGGAAAGAAAGAAAAAGGAACAGACAAAGAAAGCGGGGAGGGAGGGAGGGAGGGAGGGAGGGAGGGAGAGAGAGAGAGAGAGAGAGAGAGAGAGAGAGAGAGAGAGAGAGAGAGAGAGCACTGATGCATCAGATTGAAATGAGGCCTAGTTTAGACTTGAGGCCCTTTTCCACATTGAAACATCTTTGGCTTCCATTAAAGGTTTTGTGGATGAAACATGGTCAAGACTATGAGGAAGCTCTCACATTTTGTTGAGGCTTTAAACTGGATCCATTGGACCAGATCTCCATCCTAAAAAATTACTTTTCCCCAATGTATTACAGTGCCAATTCTGAAGGCAAAACCAAAATGTACTGGTAAATTACAAGGAGAACACACACACTCACTCCCTTCTAGCCCTGCTGGAGCTGGATTGGACTATAATAGATATCTCATTATCTTTCCTCCTCCTTCCCTCCCTCCCTCCCTTATTTCTTTTTCTTTCTGTCCCTTCCTTCCATCCTCTCCTCTTTCTTTGTCTGTCCCTTTTTCTTTCTTTCCCTTTTTCTTTTCTTCTTTCTCTCTTTCTCTCTCTCTTTCTTTTCTCTCTCTTTCCCTCTCTCAGGCTCACCCCATTGACTTGGTGCACCACTCCACTCAGACTTGCTTGGGCAGGTCCCTCCGGGGGAACGGGCTCAATGGGGTGGACCTGCGGGGCCGGCACCTAGCACACGGCAGTGGCGGCACGTTTGAAAAGTAGAGCAAAGCCAGAGGTTGGTAATTTTTGCTGCAAAGAATCACAAAAGCTTCTGGGCTGTGCGCAAGAATGGACACACATGTCAATGCAATTCAGCAACATAAAATAAAGAAATACAAATAAAACAAATCAACAAGAATCGGAAAAGCATCTCTGATTAGATTCTATTCACTGCTAGAATCTAATCAGAGATGCTTTGGCGATTCTAGTCCAATGACCTGCTCCAGCAGGGTTAGAAGGAATGTGTGTGTATGTGTGTGCATGGCTGTCAAAACTCCAAAAACAGGTTAAGTAGCTCTGGGGAGGCCAGTCATAAATTAGACCACTTGCTAAACAACTGGCCATTAAATGAGGACCACTTGTATTTGGTTTGCTAGTCACCTGGCTACACCCACCCAGTCACATGACCACCAAACCACAGCTACCAGGTCATGTGATCAGCAAGCCACACTCTCAAATTAGGCCACACCCACATAAATTTGAATCCCACCCCTGGATGGGGGGCACCGAGGATGAATTTGTAGCACCAAGGGGGCGGTGGATTGAAAAAGTTTGGGAACCACTGATATAATGCATCACACAATATTGTAAACCAAATTATTCTCAGTCTGTTGCTTTATATTGTTCTTTTGTATAGATCAGTGGTGGTATTCAGCAGGTTCTGACCAGTTCTGGAGAACCGGTAGTGGAAATTTTGAGTAATTCAGAGAACTAGCGAATATCATCTCTGACTGGAGATTTTACAGTATCCTTCCCCTGCCCCGCCCACCAAGCCACGCCCACAGAACCGGTAGTAAAAAAATTTGAATCCCATCACTGGTATGGATGTAAATAGTTCAGCATTTACTAATGGGCTCAAGTGAATTCACATTCAGACTCTACTGCAAAAAATTTCACTTGGGATTTTGGGCCAGTTATACTCCTTCCTATCTCCCTGCCTATCTCACTGGTTATTGCTTTGAGGATACAATGAAGAGAAACTCTCATGCGAGTCACTCTGTGATCTTAGAGGGAAGATAGAAATCAAATACATAAACGTAAATGTTTGGTTGTATGATAGTAGAAAACAGATATTGAATAAAACACTGTGTTTGTATATAGTACACGTTGGTCTCCACATATGGTAACACCCAGCTGGCTTTACCTGTTTATAAGTAGGTTTAAGCCTTATTGAATATTTGGATGGGATTCCTCCAGGTAATACCAAAACTAGAGGCAAAGTATTGTTGCCAGAAAATTAGGCAGATAGCTGTGTCACTGAAATTGTGAAAAGACAGAAGTTACTTTTTTTCAAATTAAGGACCCAAAACTTTGCACTAATTGAAATGGTAGGAATGGCAGGAACGCTTCTTTATTCCTCCTCCATTTTTAGCTGGAGCCAAAAAGAAACTCTATAATTATTTAAATAAAGAGAAGAAAACTATTTCATGGTTTTTCTCTAGCTCATTTCATATGAATGACCCATACACACTGATTATGCGTGGGAAGTTAAAACTATTAAAACTCAGTGCCCTTATTGCTGTTAATGATGAAAACTTGAGATTGAGGATCTAAAAATAATAAAATAGAATAAATGGATGCTGAAAATGACGATAGCTTCTAAAAGTACCAAATGTGCATTCCTTCACAATTTTTGATTGAAGCCTAATAAAATATAATAAAGTAACAGTGTGACTTGGTGTTGCCAAGGAATCCTATTTCCTTTAAAACGGACAATGCTAGAATGCAATGGTTCGATGAAATTTCTATCCTGCACCCAACAGATGGCATGAGCATAAAATCTCTCACAGTAACACGTTTTTCTGTTGAACTATAGTGAAGAACAGTAATTTCATTGCTGGTTGGTTATTTTGAGTTGCGTTATAGAAAAGGGACATATTTGAAGATTACCAACAGCAACAGACTGATGGACAGGTTCTCAGTGAGGTGGTTAATCTGTGTCCAAGTTTTATCACTTGTAATTTCTGGTGGGTGGACAGGGTTCACGCCTGGTTCATGCTTCTTTATAAAAGTAATTATTTCCACATAGAAGACAAGGTAGTTCAGCAGCATTTAACTGCTTATGTAGTCAGATACTTCCAAACTTAAAACCTACCTTTGATGAATGATACAGGCAGGCAGACACAAAAGGAGAACAGCTCATTCAGGCTGTTTTCCACCTTTTCCTCCACCTTCTCTAAAACCCTTTCAGAACTGGGGCTTTTATGGCGAGTAGGAGAGTGGAGGTAAGTATACAAAATGGTATCCCTTTTTTTTAAAGTTCATCACCTTTGCTATCTTGACTTCTTTTATCCATCGCAAGTGGACAACACTGCATCAGAACACTGGAGAAGCCCATCAAATGCTTATATTGTTTCTCTGGGAGTAGGAGATCCATATTGGCAGAGGCCCCTGGAGACAATATTTTGCCTGTGTCTGTTAAGTCCTGCAATTTGGCTTCTTGTGGGGGACTAATGCTTCATTTGTGAATCAATTGTGTTTATATTGCAAAGTAGAGTATCACCTGCTTGAAGCTGTTGAAATCTAGCACTAGATGGCATGAGCAGAATGATCTTTTGCAGTGTTTATTGAAGAGTTATCCAAGGCTCTTTGGGGGTTTCTCTAGATTCTCTAAGCCAGGGGTCTCCAACGTATGGGTCGCAGCCCACTAGTGGGCCGTGAAGCCATTGCAGCCGGGCTGCAGAAACGGCTGGCAATTGCAGGTGCATGCGCACGTCCTCACTTGCACAAACAACAAGCGAGTGCATGTGTGTGCTCCATTTGTGGGAGCGGCTGGGGCTCATGCATGCTGCTCACACAAATGGAGTTGTGTGCGCATGTGTTTGCCAGTTGCTCACGTGGAACCTTCTCTTCCCCTCCAACCCCCGCCAGTCTGCAAAATTGGAAACGTTGGGGAACTCTGCTCCAAGTGGTCTACAAAATCAAATATTTCAGTTTGCAAAAAAGTAAAATAATGGCACTCTTCTCATTATTATTTTTTGTTAAAAATAGTCTTTTTTTAAATAAAAAATGTTAACATTTAATCGATTTAATATTGTTATTTTTGCGATAGTATAAATAAATAAAATTTGCATATGTCAATTTTAATTAATATGCTAAATGTTGATAAATGTAACCTACACAAACAAAATCCTCCAAAATTTTAAAAAGTGGATAGGTGTCCTGAAAGATGTACTGTTTTTTTTAAAGAAACAATGATCTATTTTACTGTTCCTTAAAGCAGGGGTCTCCAACCTTGGCAACCGGAATTCTGGGAATTGAAGTCCGCCAGGCTTAAAATTTCCAAGGTTGGAGACCCCTGCCTTAAAGTACAATAAATTTTTCAATTCAAGAAGGAGAAATACACCATCTCATAATAATTTTGCATGAATTCATTATGTTCCACATTTCATTGTGCTGGGAGAGTGAGGATACTATTCAAAGGAGACCCCAGTGGAAGTTTGAAAGAAAATCTCCCAGTCCCAGGAAACCACAAAAAAGTGCTCCTAATTCACTAAGAAAGTGCTTAGAAATTTCCTCACCTGAGGCATGTTGAAGTAACACAGATAAAGAGATGGTAAACCTCATCAGATGACTGTTTGTAGAGTCAATAACCTTCTTCCTTTTTCACACTTTCTGACGAGGGGCATTGCTTTCTTCTCTCTAAACTTACATTTGTGCCAATATTTGCTCTCATAAATCAGTGCGTGGTAACAGCTGCTTTATACCAGTCTTGTGAATCTCATCCTGATCAGTTCTGACAACTGTAAACTACTGTTTTCTCAGACTTTTTAATGCAGAACACATTTTTAAATCTTTTCTGTCTCTATTTCCAAGGCTGGGTTGAAGTCTTGTTTCAACCTTAACATTTTATGCTGTATTTTTAAATTGTTTTGCCCTAGATACTAGTAAAACACATGACAATTTACTGATCCTATAACTCCAATAATTAATTAATTTTCATGCCACCCATCTTGCCAATGAGACTTAGTGCCTTGTAATGCTAGCTGGCTTAGTGCCTGAGGCAGGACTATAGCTTTGATCTCTTGTTTTTCTAGCCTGATGCCTTAACCCAGGCTTCTTCAAACTTGACAGCTTTAAGACTTGTGGACTTTAACTCCCAGTCATGTTAGCTCAAGAATTCTGGGAGTTGAAGTCCACAAGTCTTAAACTTGCCAAGTTTGAACCACTACACCAAACTGGCTCTGAATAATATATTATTAGTGTTATCTAACATAGTATAATATGAGAAATTTTGTTTTAACAGTAAACGTGATTAATCTTTTCATGATTGATATTCAGTTATTGGGATTATATATTAGCTAATGGACCAAGTTAGTTCCTCTGTCCTTGAATTACATTTCCCATCAGTACTTGGCCAAGGTTAATGAATAATGAAGATCAATCATGTATGACCCAATCATATTTTTTATTAGATCAGTATCACGATTCCTTTATAAAAAAGAAAGTCTCTTTCAAGATGATTTTGACCTCTGCTCTATCTATCTATCTATCTGCCTGTCTGTCTGTCTGTCTGTTTAATTTTTTTATGATAACACTATGGAAATAGCCATCTATTTATTTTATTTATGTATTTGTTACATTTATATGGCTTCCCATCTCTTGATAGGTGACTCTGGGCAGTACTCCACAAGCAATAAAACTACATATTAAAAACACACAGATATGACAAATATAAAAATCACATTTAAGGTATCATAAAAACAAAGATTCTAGATTCTAACATTTGGAGGGGGGAGGGGGAAAGGAGTTATTTTCCACCTTAGTGTATAGCTTTAGTCTAGAGAGCAGTTTGGTCTAGTGATTAAGGAACCAAGATAGAAACCTGGAGACTGTGAGTTCTAGTCGCGCTATAGGCATGAAAGTCACTCTCTCTCTCAGCCCATGACTTCACGCTTGGGTGACAAGCCTGTCATCAATCAATTCCTGCTGCAACCAAATGGATCCTTAAAAAGTGGAGCCTGCACTTGTGAGAAAATGCTAGGAAGAAGAAAAATATATATAACCTTAGGATTCTTCAATGGGATTGTCCCATCCAAGTGCCAATTAGATCCAACCCTGTTCAACTTGTTCAAATTAAAGTGCTCTGCTATGACTCATGAATGGTTGATGAAACACATTAAATTATGGCTAAGCCTAATTGCTTTTATTTAAAAAAGAATAGTACCTGAGCAGGTGTGTCCACAATGTATGGTCAAAAAGATCAAGATAACATATACAATGCACATGAAAAAAAAATAGAATTTCATCATCTTGATTTTTTTGACCACGGCCCATGGATACCCTTACAACTATGTGATCTAGTCCAATCTTACTATATCATGATCTGTAATGCAGGTGAATTTCTCCATTGTTCACTTAATTAAACTTGATTTTTTTTTTCAAACTTAAGTTCTCAGTAAAACAATGCATTTGGTTTCTCTTTATCTTTTTCCAAAAAAAATAAAAAATTAGGCAGAAGCTAGAATAAAAACTGTGGAAGCCCTTGAGAACTTCGACTTTGGTCAGACAGAGAAATGTGTTAGGATCAATTCAGTGTCTAGTGGTCTTGCAGAAGAAGATATGAAGGTCATTTTGAAATCCAAGATTCTTCCTACTAGCCTGATGCTCCCGAAGGTTGACAACGTAGAAGAAATAAAATGGGTGAGTTTTATCTGCCATTATCTCAGATAAAGACTTGCGTCCAATTTCAGAAGGGAAAAAACAAAATGATATAAAGCAAATATGACATACTTCTGCTGTTAGTAGTTGATTCAGTTCATCTACGGTATAATTTATCTGTTTTGTTTTGGAATATCAAAAAGTAATTTATCTTCTCTTAAGCAAACACTAAATCAGATTTGAGAATTGTGATGGTTGTCCTATGCAGTTCTGAGACATTGAACATAGTAGACTTTCTTAGCAGGGGAGAACAAATCACATGAATACATTTAAAACTCTATTTTCAAGACCCACAGAACAAAGAGAATAGTTTGTAACTGCAGTTGCATTATGTGTGGATAAAAGGAGTTAGATTTAAAAATGCAACATTGATATATTATGATTCAGTTTGGACTAAGTAAAATGAAACAAATCTGTTAAGAATCAGTGCTCCTGTTCATGATACTAACAGCCATGTTAGAACATTTTGGTGGATGGAGGAAGCATTTTACCAACATGTGAAAAAGTTATGGTGGAGATAGAAGGAAAGGTCACTCCCAAGGGCAGCCCAAAGAACAAACAGGAAACTTTTAACTAGTGTTTTTAATTAGGAAAGATATTATTTCCTGTCCAGCCCTCTATGTCTTCCTTTTAAATTGCTGGCAGGTGTGTTTATTTTTCATGATTAACTTTTCAGCCAATAGAAACTGGAGATGTAAATAGTCTGTCAAATTGCATAAGAAAATGCTGAAACGGGCCTAATTATGCTATAATTGTGTTGACTATTGAAGAGGAATTTTCATTTCATTTTACCATATTATTTCTTGAGCATATTATTGAAATCAATCAAGCTTCATTTTACTTTGTTTTCTGAGCCCTGCGTAGGGATGAAGATGAGCACACATTAAATATAAAATCCATAAAGGAAAAATATGGGGATAAATAGATTCTGAAGTTCAAACAGGTGTCCTCATCTAGTCTATACCTACTAGTATTAAGTGGCCATAGGTTCTTTATAATTCTTGCCAGTCAGCAAGTCAGGACAGTATTATCCAGTAATAGAGTCTACTTCTTAATTGACTATCAGTGAAAGAAAACATTCCAACATTCAGAAAACTTAATGTCCAGTATGCTCAAACATACTCACAAGGAATCAATTTGAGTATTTTATCACATTCAGTGGCTCTTTCAGACAGCAAGATCTACTTTTATAATTGTATTTAACAACTGCTATAAAGAAGATTGGAAACTAATTCTATTTTGTCTCTTTTTTATTTTTCTTTAACGTTTTTCCTTTCTTGCAATTTTAGCTTTCTCTTTTATTTCTTTTTCTGTTCATTTACTTTCTTTACATTGTGTGTGTGTATTATATAAAACGTATACTGTACATATAAATACACAAAAAGTATATTTTGTAGATATATAAAAAGTATATGTAAAAAGACAGCAAAATCTAAAGGCCTTTTGCTGATTGAGCAAACAGCAGACTAATGCAATTGAGAATTGGCTATGCATATTCATATTTGCACTCTATCCAAGGTTTTAGAACAATTCAATAAATACTCACTGGGTGTGAGAGGACTAGACTCTAGTTTCCCTCAGCCTTGATTTTTCCTGGAAGCAGAGCCCATCTTTCGTTCCCCTACCCTTTGCTAGATGCTCTCCTCTTACTTTGCTTTTAAAATGGCTATTGCTATGGAAAGCTTTTGGCTGTTTATTTTTGTCCTTCATTTTGATTTATGCGAAGCCTAAAACCTGGAGACTGATGCACAACTAAAAGACGGGCTTACTTGTTCCCTTTTGTGTGAGAATCTCTTGCTCTCTCTTTGTCCTTCAGATGGGTACTTGTTTGACTGGCATGGCTTATTGGACTATAACAAGCCTAACTCTGGCTCTTTTGTTGTGGGACAATCCGCCCACAAATCCTGAACAGTGGGCATTCTTCCCAACACACTATTGGGTGTGCACTGGAATTGAAAGAATGGCTAAAGCCTGTGCCTTCATCCCCTCCCCAATCTTTGTTTTCTGCCTCCCCCCTTTCCTTTTTTCCAGCCCTCTCACTGAAATGAACACTTTACCAAGCCGGAAACATTTAATTGTCTCCTTTTGAAAAAAATTAATTGAAACTTCTCTACTAGTTGCCTTTTGTATTTGGTGCTAATAGTACTTAAAAGGGGGGGGGGGAGGAAGGAAGGAGGAAGACAAAAATAATTAAAATAGGAAAAAGAAACATTATTAGATCCAAACTTTACCTGACGGTCCCAAAATGCAAGACATAAAGATTTCAGCAGATACATAGAAGTAGCTCTATGGGGGAAGGGAGGAGCTTCCATTTTTTTTAACCATTTAACTTAGAAAGAAGGTCCCATGTAAAATTTAGATTTTGAGTTTTAACCAATTCATGCCTGTGAAATCATTAGTGAATAGCTTTGTTTGATTATCACACTGTTGAGTCTAGCATCAGATTTTGGATCTGTGTCCATTTAATTGGAAATCAGGCTATTGGCCCTTACTTCCTTTTCTTGACTTTCTCGCCTTAATTCCTTACATTCTGGGGTTTACTAGCTTGTGAAAAGATCGGAAAAGCAGCGGCAGTGGTGACAATGATGACTGTGCATGAAAAAGAGGGAAGGACGGAGAATATACAGAAAAAATGTTTTGATTTATTTTGACCTAATGTAAAGTTACTGCCAAGTGCTTAGAACCCTTTTCAAGATGCTGTGGTTCTATTTTCCTTTTGCTTTGGGGAGGGGTGAAATTGGGGAGGGGGAAGCGCTAAAAGGGGAAATAACACCTCTAATCCAGTTTCTGGTAAATAGGCTGCCAGGTTTCAAAATGAGTTTCCTTTATATTAGTCAGAATATTATGCTAAGCCTTAAGCATTAGTTTTTTTATGTTGCCATAGCAGCCTTATTCCTGCAGGGTTGTGACCTGTGATGATTACAGTACAAAGCTTACAGGGACTTGAAACCCCCTTTGAAGATGAAAAGTCTTTGATGGTTTATATTTATGCAAATCTCTTAGATATGATTTACCCAACTGAGACTGAATGGAGAGATGATTAAAATTCCCTTTCCCTTTGATAGCCATTAATGGTTAAATATTCCTTAAATATAAAAATGATCCAAGATTTTCCCCCTTCTTGTCTTTATTGACTAAAATTTACTTAGCATACCTGTGATATATTTATCTCCCCACACATTGCTAGATCTGGACAGACATAATAGATTTACAATATACTGCGGTAGTTTCTCCCCCACCTTCTCTTTTGAAAAGGGAAAAAAGAAATCTGTACAAGAGCTTTTGTATGTTCCCAGATGATAGATTTGGGAATCAGGGGTACCCCACCCGCAGCTCAGAGCTAGCTGTGAACTGCTCTCATGGAAAAAATTTGAAAGCTTTGGTCTTCAAAGAATTAAACTTCCTTTTTAAGGCCCTTCCTAGGTAAGCTAAAAATTATGAAGAAAAGGCCTCCAGGACAAAGGGTAACAGGGCCGTGATGAATAATGTGGATGCCACTTTGGGAGGCTGGAAAAAATATACAGGCACATGTCAGTGTCAGACATGAAAGAAAACAGAATGTCAGGTATATCACTCCTTCCTTGTTTTACAGTTCTGCTTATTTGCATTTAACAAAGGCAGAGTGATGATAGGTGTTAGGCAAATATGTATGCAGTTAAACCTGTACTGCTGAAAACATAACAGTAGTGCCAGCATTCTTCAAGATAGGCCTATAACAACAGACTGAAAACACAGGGGCAGAGAGTTGGACTGGCAATCTGGGCTCTAGATTGTCTGCTTGGTTGGTCTGCAATTTTGTGCAAAGAAATTTCAGACCATTTTTGTAGAGGTTTTAAAAATCCCAGGCCCTAATAGGTCCTCTCTGTAATGTTCCTAGTTTATAGAGAAATGTGCGTGGCACTTACAAAGCCGAACACTCGTAGAGCCGATCAATTTCATTCCTTTTGTCGAAACTGCAATGGGTTTGCTCAATTTTAAGGTAAGAAAGATCTGTTTAATTTAGCATGCCTGAATAAACTCCTAGGCTTATAGATTATACGTTCCATTAAATAAATAACACCACCATAACAAGGAATGGGAAAGAAGCCAACTATTATGTTTTTAAATTATATTGCTTTCATATTTTATATAAATCCATTCATTAGCCCTAATTATTCAGCTTTACATGACATAGATGCATCTGACATAACTGCTTTCTTCTGTACTGCTGTAATTACTTTAAGCTAGTCAGTATTAATGCACCGAATAAAAGAATGCAAGTCTCAAAAATAGCCCCAAATAGCTAAGAGTGTTTCTAAATATTCCAAAACTATCATGATTTATTTTCCCTCATTTGCCTTTGAATTTTAGGCATTATATTAAATATTTTAAAAGAATTTTAAAATGAAGTCGAAAGAATATTAAATATTTTTTTTTCTCCAATATTCTTTCTTGATTATTTTTTTTTAATGTACACGCTCAGCCGGCCCTAAGAGTTTAAAAAAAAATTCATGAGAATTTCCAGGCTGAAATATCTGCATGACATTACTATGTGTACAATCTCTTTCTCTCCTTGGCCCCAGAAATTCATTTTCTACCTCCTCCCCCATGTCAGTAGTGATGAATGCATGCAGATAGCCTATTTTTGGCATCCAGCCCACAGTTTTCTGTGGAAGAAAGATATTAATGCTGAAATTGAGTGCAGCCCAGTCAAGCCAAGATTTCTTGTAAAAGTTTGGTATTATTCGAAGGAGCTGCTGGGAGGCCCTTGTGGCTGGTGTGTTAATAATATAAATCCCAGTTTTAGATATTTCTTTTTCAATATAGGCGAAAGAAATACTAATTTTACATCTTAATGCAAAAAGTTAAAGTACTTCCTCCTCTCTTTTAATTATGCCTTTCCTCAAAAATGAAACCCAAAGAAAAAGAAAGATTAAATTCTGCCCTGAAAAATATCAACTATGATTTCCTAGGAGTTGTTGAGAATAAAGTAGCATATCTGCTTATGAGTAGGTACTGAGGTACTGAGTATATCTGCTTATGGTATTGCTTAAAATAATAAATACAAGCATCTGAACTTATTTTAGTACCGGTTATTCACAAGAAGATCCTTGCCAGCATTGCATTATTGCTGTCTACCAAATTATATTTCTAAATAAATAAATATTTTATTATTCAAAGCTTGCAATGATACTGGGATTGTTGCATTTAGAAAATCCCCAAGGTATCATTTGCTTTTCAAATGATTTGCTATGCTACTTGTTGCATTTTATATCTCCTGTAATCATATTAATTTGAAGATATCCAAAGAGCATCAGTTGATAACATACCATATGCTGCCTATTAAATTGTGAGTAGTTGCAATCTCCATCTGCAATGTATTAAACCAAATATGCTTCAGCTGTGTTTCTTTGCAGTACTAAATATTTTGGAATCTTTTAAAAAGTTCCATACTGTAAACACTATGTAGTGATTTTTTATTTTTTATTGCTTTATTAAATCCCAATGTAGTTGCCACATTAGAAAACTTTATCAGAAAAACCAGTAAGGAAATATTATATTCTGCATTTTAATTTTAATTATACTACATTTTTGCATCCAGAAATGTATGTATTTTTTAATTTGTGTGTGGCTATCATTTGTTATTATTTTAGAATAAGGAATATAGTAAAAAGTATATTTTTATTGCAAAACTAATTTTTGAAATGCTGCTTCTTGTATTAATATTTGTGTTGCACCTAAAGGCTGTTTGTGAAGAAACTCTGAGAAGAGAACCACAGGTTGGCCTTCATTTAGATGCTGTGGTATTTGGAGGCGAGGATTTTCGTGCCAGTATAGGTATTTCCTTTTTTAAATAATATGTTAATTCAGTAGTAGTTATGATACTCTATTCAATTTTATCATAAACCTACTGAAATCAACAGTAAATATATTTGACTATATCTGAATGTAATTCTATGATAAACATTTAGATTATCTTTATAGGCTAAAGAGTACTAGAATTAACATTAACCATTTTGTAATTTTTGCAAAAAATAATAATAGGAAATTCTGTTTACTGGCTCATAAAAAATAATACAAGATTTTATGGGGGAAGTTAATAAGGAGACCATCTCTTTATATGCAAATTTAACATTTAAAAAAAAATCTTGAAGTAATGTTAGTGTATGATGTAATATTTTGGTGTATGAACTATAAACTATTCTTAATATTTTAGCAATCTGTCTTTATTTGCATGTCTATTTTATTGCACACATCTTAACATATGTGCTTGCTGCCTGGGGATACAAGAGTTGTAGACCAAGACATAAGGAGGGTACCAGATTTTTTAAAAATGCCCTGGGCAAATAATTTATTTTTATTGCCTCTGTATCTTCAGATGCTGTTTATCATTTTTCAAAAAGTAAACAAGGTCAGCAGCTTTTCTTTTTACTATTCACTTATGGCAGGTGCCTAAGTGTGAACTGTATTTCCTAATAAGAACTCATGGATTATGTCCCCACAATGCAGGATTCTATATTTAATTGACTATGGCTTGAGGAATTAACTCAATTTCCTAGATCCATACTGAGTTATAAACTTATCATGTTGGGTACTTTCCACACACACTAGGCCACAAACTACACAGTCACATTCTAGTCTGACATGTAGACCCAACCTCTGAGCAGAATGTAGTTTAAAATCAGTCTTTCCAAAGGAAAGGAACTCAATATATAATGATGAATAATAAGATCTTCAGTAGGTCTCTTGTGAATGCTTCAAAACAAATCTCAAATATTCCACTTAAGGTATTAAATATAAACATTAACGTTTAATGTTTTAAAAGTTAAAAATTTAAATTTGAATAAATTATTTGAGAAATTAGTATACTTGCATAAGTGTAATATATATAACCAAAAAGTTTCCTTGTGATACCAAAAAAGCAATTATAGATGCATTTTGTGGCACTACTCTGATTAAATGAGTTCAGCAATGTTTAAGGATATTTTCTTAAAGTTTGTGTATGTTTTATTATATCCATAACTATGTAGTGGGCCTTTTTAACAAATAAAAATAGATGATAGCAAAAATGAAAATTATTAAAAAGAGACGTAGTAAGAAATAATAGGCTTTTGCAGAAAGCCAGGTGTCTGTGAGTTGAATAATATTCTTTCAACCATTTCTTAAAAATTGTGATCACATAACGATCTCTTACTGTCTTTCTTTTGCAAATCAAAAACAAATTTATTCTTAACCAAAGCTCTGTTACAAACATTTGTAATATGAGAATTAAATTTTTATCCACAATGTGGTCTTTCATTTCAGGATCAACAAGTAGTAAAGACACTCATGATATTCTTTATGCACGGCAAAAAATTATCGTCACAGCAAAAGCTTTTGGCTTGCAGGCCATAGACCTTGTCTATATAGACTTCCGGGATGATGATGGGTTACGTCAGCAATCAAAAGACGGTGCCTCAATGGGTTTTACTGGTATGCCTTTTAGTTAATATTTCAAATACATCAATCTTCTTCTTAATCCTAGACCAGATACGATACTGGAGAGTTTGCTTCACAGCTTAAGCCTACTTGGTGGATGGTCAAAGAAGTCTGAACGTTACAAACTTTTCAGAATTTATGCTTGTAAAACAGCAGATGAAAGACTCAAGGTGGAAAAATTAAGCCCTTAAAATTCTTTCAACGTATCACACCCTGGTGTCATTCTTTTATTAGCAAAAGTACAATATAAACAATGCATAGTCTCCTGCCCTTTACCATTCAGGCGAGACATAATCTTGGCCAAAAATCTGGGCACATTCCGTTTTCCCATTCAGCGAGCCTGCAGGCATACATTTATGCTCAAAAATTTTCCCACCACACTTTGAATGTCAAGATGTTTTAAAAGTCTTTAGCTGATTTGAGGAAAACTTTACCCTATATACAAATAGCTATTATAGATTCAATGTAATAATTGGGGGGGGGGAATCTTGAGAGCCAGCATTTTAGTATGAAGTATATGAGAAACCCCCACCCCCACCCCATATGCTAATTCGGCTTTGATAGCTATTTTCTTGTCACTCTTCTCTGTGAGCTGCTATCCTGTATTCTGACTTGTTTCCCAGTAATTGCCTGTTCACCTGATGACACCTACGGGAACTGGCAAGACGGCACAATCAAGCAAGCTTCTTACAGCCAGCCACTGTAACCTAGGCATTTCACCCATGATTGGTACACTAGATCATACAAGCACCCCTGTGAGATGCGACACATAACAAAGATTGCAGCTTCGTGATAAAAATCAGCTACTTAGCTCACACATGCAGCCTTTAATGTGCTTTCAAAAACAACAGCACCAACATTGCAGTGAAATATTTCATTTGCTTTAGATAGAAGATATGCAAGTTTTAATACCAGGGAGTTCTTAATCTAATAAGAGGCCAGTTTTAAATGAAAAGATCTGAATCCAGACATGATATCTTGTTGGCTTCTGGGAGAATTAAACTGAAAGAATTGCCAGAATTGCTAGGTGGCATGGTGAATACTTATCCTGAAAAACACAGACACCAAACACACACACACACACACACACACACACACACGATAGATTTGTTTTCCTTTCTTCTAAATAAGAATTTAGAAAAAGAATCAACCAATGAATTGATTACTTGCAAAATATGTGCATGTTTCCCACTCACTTGATTCAATTTTTTTTGCTAGCATTGTTTTATAGCAAAAAGATAAAATTAGAATTAGAATTAGAAGAACTTTATTGTCATTGTACAAGTACAACGAAACTGTGGATGCACCCCAGCAACTGTTCGCAATACAATAAAACCAAAGCACTTAAAAATGAAGATAAGAAAAATAGAGTACCCACATCTCCATTTGCAATTTGAGAGTACAATATCTACGAATATACACAAAATATACATCCAACACTGACTGTAACGCTTAGCCGAGTATAATACACAAGAGATGGATTGTACTGTAATATGTTATTATACATCTGAATGGGGTATTGAAAATCTCCTTCAAGTTAAATTTGACTTCTATGTCTGTATAGTTCTCTTGACAACAAAGAAGTGTTTTCTCATTGCCTCCTTCCAGTCTGTGCTCTAGCTTTCTAATAACTGATGGTTACCATTAATCAGAACTTCTGAACATTTCAAGATTGGTCCCAGTTAGCTAAGGATGTACTCGCGCTCAAATTATTTTTCCTTCTTTGAAAAATTGGGAAAAGGCCTGTTCACCTGGATTAAAACTACCTCAGTCACAACTAATCTAATATTTTTTTTAAAAAAAGGAGTGGCCCATCGTAATGATTTTTTTTCAATTTCATTTTTGTGCAAACATTAGCATTTGCTGTTACTGAAGTAAAATGTATATATTTTTAACACATGATGAGTATTTCCTATTGATATTAGTTTGCTTTTCTTGTTGCTGTGTTATTACACAGCAGCTGAAGAATTTTCCCCATGCAGTTTAAAGCATTTCAGCTTGACCCTACAAACCTTATTCCCTTATCATATTTGTTTATAGCCAAATTACAACCTTTTACCAAACAAACCATTTTATAAAAATGAGTTCAATCATTATTTAAAAGAAGGTTGGATCTTCTAAATAAGATCCTATCTTATTTGAGAGGACACTCAGAAGTTTGGTAACTACTTTAAAGAATTCTGCTATGGGTATATAGCCAGGATTGAATTTTTAAAGAATAAAACACTCTTCCAAATTCAGTGCTACCTGTATGTCAACAGATGATTTACAGGCACAATGGCTTGGGTTATCAACATACCATTTTTATCATGTGAGCATTTTTTTTAAAAAGAGCTTCATCAGTTTTAAAATTCAGCTGAAGAGAAGATTGGTTTTGCCAACCTGGTCAAATGGGAAATGTGAAATTAAGTATGGAGCTGTGAGCAGGAGGAAAATTCTGCAACCCATCAAACCAAAGGATCTTTACTTTCCAGAAGAAGGAAATCACAAACCATTTTTATTCTTGCTTATTTGTAAGAACGTGGCTGAACCATTCAAACAAGTTCCAGGCATATACTATGGGTTGAATGATGATGAATGATTAGTGTCACTTAGAAATCTGAATAAGGGTGTCAGGATGCTTTGACCTGGATAACATACAGCCAGAAAGGAAATATTCAGTACACTTACCTTTGCAAACAATTGGAAGAGATAGGCAAAACTGAAGTGGGGGGGGTGGAATCCCAAAATTTTAAAGACAATAATAGCTGTCAGAACAACAGCTTTCCTTAAAACTGAAAAAACTGGAGAACAGGAAGATCAACATCTAACTTTCAATGCCAAGCAAGAAAGGAGAAGAATAAATACCTTGATCAAAAATATGACCAAGCAGAGGGAAAAAGGAACACAACAGGTACTTTTAAGAAAATCTGAGAAATCATAAGAAAATATACAGCTGAAGTAATGAATATTAATTATAGTAGAGATCTATTAGAGCAAATGAAGGTGAAAAGGCTGTACTGAACTCTTATATAAATTATCCTAGTAGTTTCATACATGAGCAGGCATGCGAACTGAATTTCCCAAGCTCTAGTCAGGAACTCAGATACCTAAAAAATG
This sequence comes from Notechis scutatus, assembly GCF_049901735.1. NCBI lineage: Eukaryota > Metazoa > Chordata > Lepidosauria > Squamata > Elapidae > Notechis > Notechis scutatus. The sequence continues at coordinate 91,351,173 of NC_142013.1, forward strand.
ATAATGACAAAAATATGCTTATTTGAGACAAAGAGCACTTTGAGCACAGGAAAAGGCTTTCTGTCAACCATTATGGAAAGATACCAGCCTAGAAACTGGAAATAATTGGAAATTACACCAAACCGAAGAACGGAGAAATAAAAAGGAATGCACAAATTACTGACTTATTGTACTGATTCCTCACACCAAATTTTTTTAGCCTAGGATCTTAGAAAAAAACAATACCAAATATGGAAAGAGAATAAAGCCAAATGAACTATCGTGTCAAAAAAGGCAGAGAGGCACAAGGTCAGAAAGTGAATACTGTAGAAAGTATATACTAGATGGAAGAAATGAATACAATAAGGAAGTGTACAATGCAAGGTTACAGATTATGAAAAAAAGGATATCCCAATTCTATTTAATTTACAATGATTATTATGGTAATTTACAGTCATTATATGTGAGTATTTGGGACTCTAATATGGATTGCAGACTTGGAAATGTTGTTATCTATATCAGAGTCCCAAATACTATTAGAGATATGTAGATGACACTATTGTTTAAGCCAAAAGCAAGCAAGACTTAGAAAAATGGATTATGAAAGTAAAAAGGAGACAGTGAAGAATCAGACTTAAGGTATAATATTTCAAATGCTATTAGTATCAACCAGCCTACCTAATTATAAGTTCATTTGAACCTAATAGCCAAAAAGTGAAAAAGATGCCTAAGTTTGTTGAAGAAAAGATGATGAAGAACAAGGATATTTCTATCACAGCAAAGAACAAGACAGTTAAAGCACTTGTCTTCCCAGTGGCCTCTGGATATGAAAGGTTGCATATTAAGAAAGAATGAAAGAAGACACTTTCAAATGATCGATGTAGAGATACTTTCTGAGAGTACCATGGAATGCAAGAATAACTCCATATAAAATGAAAACTGGCAGTTCTCTTGAAGTAGGAACAGCAAGCAGAAATTCACATACTTTGGACATTTGATTCAAGCTGATAGATAAAGGACTAGAAAAATCAACTATGCCTGGCATGTTTGAGAAGACAACAGAAAATAAAGAAGATGGATGAATCAAATAAATTATAGATCTGTCCCTGGAAGAGCTACAAGTTGTGACTAAAGGCAGATCGATATCACGCATTTGTCCACGTCAGTACCATAAATTTTAAACTTGATAACACATAGCTAACTGGGGAATTAATACCAATGGTAGGCAGGTCCAGATGATATTAAATTTCTAATACATTCCTTTATACAATCCTTTATAATACATTCTCAAGATGGCCACTGGACCTCAATTTTACCACTGTTGGTTCAGAACCTTAAAATGATTAACCAACCAGCCAACATTTGCAGAATCAAAATCAAACAACTTACCCTCAAGATTTGTTAGCATGAACCTCCAAGTATCAGTTTAGTATTTTATCCACAAATGAAGGTTATATTTTAAAATATAATAGCAATCCTATCTGGTTCTGTATAGGATTGGGCTGAGTATTAATATGCAGGTGTAGATTTGGTCAATTTCACAATGGATTTTTTGCAGATTTCTAAACATTTACCCATTCAAGATAAATATGAACTCTTGAGATAATTATGTTTTGTATTTCCCTAGGTAAGCAGACAGCAAAATGTTGACAATAGTTGATTTCTAGGGCAAATTGAGCCTAATCTAGAATTTCATAACTCCATACTATTTCCCATTTGAGGTTTGTTTCTCTGAGTTATAGGCCTCATGTAAAATAAATAGAACACAAATTCATTCTGAAATATTTCTTACACAACTTGGCAATTTTTCTTTAAATTAAAAAAGCCCTAGATTTCAGCTTTTGTTACTGTGTTTGATAAAACCATTTCAGGATATTTTTGAATGCAGAAGTAGGTCAAGGACCTTGGAGTACTCATCTCTAATGATCTAAGTGCTAGAGCCCACTGTAACTACATAGCCAAAAAGGCATTAAGAGTTGTTAACCTAATCCTACGTAGCTTTTTCTCTGGTAATATCACACTACTAACTAGAGCATACAAAACATTTGCTAGACCAATACTTGAATACAGCTCATCAGTCTGGAACCTGCATTACGTATCTGATACTAATACAGTTGAGAAAATCCAGATATATTTCACAAGAGTTCTCCACTCCTCTACTCGTTGCAGAATACCTTATGCCACCAGACTTGAAATTCTAGACCTAGAAAACCTAGAACTACGCCGCCTTCGGTCCGATCTAAGTATAGTATATAAAATTATATATTGCAATGTCCTACCTGTCAATGAATACTTCAGTTTCAACCATAACAATACAAGAGCACACAATAAATACAAACTCAAGGTAAACCACATTAAACTTGATTGCAGGAAATACGACTTCAGCAACAGAGTGGTCAATGTCTGGAATATTCTACCTGACTCTGTGGTTTCTTCCCCAAACCCCAAAAACTTTAACCTGACTGTCTACTATTGACCTCACCCCTTTCCTAAGAGGTCTGTAGGGGGCGTGCATAAATGCACCAATGTGCCTACCGTCCCTGTCCTACTGTTTCATTTTATTTTTCTTATATGTATTCATAACTATGTTATACTTATACCTGTTATCTTATAATCGCTTGACAAAATAAATAAAATAAAAAATATGAGGATATGATTCAACTGTTTGGTCCATCAGGATAATTTCTGGAAAATATTGCCACAGAGTTGGGATGGTTTGCTATCATCTAACTTTCTCACCTAACATACAGTTCAAAACATTGTTTCTTCCAGCTTCCTCTTTAACTTTACACTGACAACATAAAAAAGCAGAAAACAACACATTTGCATATTAGCATCTACTTGACAGGACTTCTTGTATTAAAACTACACTTGGAGCAATATTATCAGGAAAGAGTGATAGCTATCACGGCTATCAATAATACCAGTTGGCTATCAATAATACCAGTTAAGAATGACTTTGATAGGAAGGATCCATGGCATGTAAGGGAGAGGGAGTATCAAAAAAGTAAAGATGACAATTTCAACTGCATAATCAAAACCATGTTCCTTTATTGGAAGAATCTAAATCTGTTATCATTGAACTAATGCATCAATACATCCCTCAAGGCTTTTTGCCTTAATGTAGTAAAAAGTATGCATATACAAACATTTTAAAAAATAGTTGAAATTTAATATAATTTCAGAACCCGTAATTTCTAATAGTTTTCATTTTTAATATATTTTTATTAAAAGTTTTAAGAACTAATAAAAACTACAATGAATGAAATTAGAAATAAAGTGAAAAATTAAAAAAGGAACATAAAAAGCTAAAACTGTAATAAGTTGATAGGCTTTTCCAGTCACCAATAAATGTGGATATTATCTTTTCTCTAATGAAGGATGCTACTTTATCCATCTCAGCAAGATTTGTCAATTTCACTAGTCATTCCTCCATAGTGGGTAGTGCCGACCACTAGTCATCTACAGTCCTTAATAAATAATCTCTATTCCCACAAAGGTCCAGTCTGTCTAATTAATTTTGCTATTTTCAAAAGCACTTTCATCAGAATATAAAATGTATGATACACCATTATCCATTTAAAACCTTCCTGAATCACAATCTTGTTCATTCCCAGAAGAAGACAACTCTCCAAGAGTCCTGAGAGCCTTTGATCTTCTCTGCTGTTCGGAATATCTCTTCAATTGTAAATTAGTAAAATTATATGTCCATAAAGCCTACTTAGTAGTTAAAGGCATGCTGATAATCTCTTGATTCCTAAGCCGTTTAACTCGCAATCTGCCACAAGAAACTCAATTCTGGAGGTCTCCTTATGAGGAGCAGCTCTGCTTGGCCACAAGTGGACAATCCTACAAATTCTTCTTCTTTTTGAAAGATTTTTGCAAGCTGGAACTTGGCTCCTGGGCGCTGATTTCATTGTGTTGATGTCCGAGCTCATGGAGCCACTCATAGGGACATCTAACTTGCCATAGGTCCTCATCTGGAAGTTGAATTTCTTCAATTTCTTCAATTCTAGTTAAAACGTTCTTATGAAAAACATTGATAATGAATTTTTCAGGACTACTATGGTGAAGGAAGTGTAACGTGATTTCCCGTTTTCTTTTCATATTCATTCAGTAATAAATGAAAATTTGAATTTCATACAAATATACAAGGTACAATTGATTACTGACTCATAGTACCTTTCTGTTTTGTAATTCTGCATGCCCCCTTCCAAATTTGACACCAAAAATATTTGTTTTTTTTTAAAAAAATATCATTGTTAGTTCCTACCAAAAGTTCTTAAATTCCTTTTTACCTTAAATCTTTTACTGTATAATAGTATGTATTAAGTGTAAATCCCACGTTAGTCTTTGTCCTAGATTGCTCTAGCAATGAAACCCCAATGTATATAGCTTCTATTACCTTTAATCAACACTTTGAAATTCATTGTAGTTTTTAAGGCCATGTTTGATAACTGTCAATCTTTATAGCCCAGGGATTTATATTAGGACTCTGGGTTTAATTCAGAATTGGTCATACTAACAGGAAACCATTTAAGATCAATGAAGTCTGTTTGTCATGACTGTCTCCAGAGAATTCTGCTGGACACTTAAGTTCACAAGGTATTTGGCTATATAAGGAGCAACAACATGCAATTGCAGCTTTTTAGATTGTTGCTGATCTTAAAAGATTGAAGGCCTTTTGCTATGTGTATAATTTTTAAATTCCATCCACATCTTTATCAAAACAAAAAAATGTCTCAATTTAAAAGATAACTTAACAATAATTTAGAGATCCCTGTTTTGAAATACAATGCTTCTTTTGAAATATATTTTATTGGGGTTTTCATCATGAAATATTTGTGCAAAACTATTCTGAAATTGTAATTTAATTGCTTACGAGTATAATAGAGTGCAAATCCAGTACATAAGTATGTTGTTCATTCTTGTGACATAACTTCAAATATCTTAATTTGGAATAATCAGAATTTGAGCAGGACACTAATGTTTTTATTTGTTTTACAAAGTAGCCTTTGAACAGCTGAAAATAAATCTACTGAAAATTATGGAGCAGCTGAATCTCACATTACAAATTACCTCAATTATAAGTGATAACATAATTAAAATCTGAAAAAAATAATGCAAGCTGTGGTTTCTAAAAGATATCTTTACCATAAAATAGATCTTATATTAATAAATTCCTAAAGACATGGACAATTAGCCCTATGTATATAGTGGCATTTTTAAACTATCTAACTTACTATATGTTTTAGATAGGTTTTAGACTAGGTTTATTATTATTATTGTTATTGTTGTTTTAAATATTTTAATTATTTAATTTTTAAATACTCTGTAGTGTGATTGTGATGTGGTGTTTGGGGCACTGTGCTGGAGTAGCTTTCAAATTTAATTGTATTTATAGAATGCAATGACAATAATTGACCCTTTTTAAAGTAGAAGCAGATCATTAAAAATAGTTTTCTTTCCCTTTAGAATGTTTAAAATAAAATAAATAATAATCTGCACTCTACATATAAAATTATGACTATATACTGTGGATAAAATTAACTACTATACTATTGAAAATCAAAATGCTGAAACAATTATATTTTTCTTCCAGATGAATAATTTGTCCTTAGTTGAATTCCTTATAAAGAAAAAAAATATTACTTCTTAAAAGTACATGATATAATTAAATTATTTTTAATTGTTTTGCTTGTTTAAGGAATATCTTTTAACCATTTTTCAGTATTTCCAAGTACTGCATATTGAACATACTTTTTTTTAAAAAAATGAAACATTCACTACATTGTAATTACAAAATTGTGAAGAAAAAATGTAAAATGTTAATTTGTTGAGGACTTTCAGTTAAATTTTATGTAGTTTGTCTTGGCTGGCCAAGCAAGAACCTAAATGGTAGTCATATTAGAAAAAAACATAACCCATTTTGTATCATTTCATTAAGAAAGAGAACATTTGCATGGGTCCATGTTTGTGAAAGTCTACATTTTGATATGAAACAAGCTATAAATAAAATAAATAACCATAAGTCTGTATTGATATTAACTACATAAGGAATATTTTCAATATACTTATTTAGAATTATAAAGGATTATTCTGTGCTTTATGTTTGTTTACAGAAGTTAATTTGAGAATTAATTTAAATTCTGGTTTCAATAAAAATTTGGCGAACAGGTTAAATTTAAAAAGGGAGTTAATTTTAAGATGATGATGATGATGATGATGATGATGATGATGATAGTTCTAGTGATAATAATAGTAATGGGAAACTGTAATGCAGAACTAGCAATTACAACATTTTGCTAGAACATCTGTTTGTTAATGCTGACTATGGTTATTAATCTTGCTTGTAGGTAAGCAGGTGATCCACCCTAATCAAGTTCCCATTGTCCAGGAACAATTTTCCCCAAGCCTTGAAAAAATAAAGTGGGCACAGGAACTGATTACAGCTTTTGAAGAACATCAGCGTGCAGGAAAGGTAAAACATTTTCTTCAAGACTTAGAATGTGGATTCAAATAAAAATCAGTGTCAAGTGTTCCTTGGAGAATTTAAATGAACCTGTTTAAAGATACAGCAACATAGATAGATAGATAGATAGATAGAGAGAGAGAGAGAGAGAGAGAGAGAGAGAGAGAGAATACATTGAATAACAGTATTTTTATCTAGGACACTGATGTTAGGAAACAGCATTGTGTCAAAATTTATGCCATCTTGGCTTTAAATAAAAACAATCTTCCTGAAATTATTGCATTTCTAGTCTTTTAAATAAATATTGATTAGATATTTATCCTCCAGTTACACTCCACTACGATATTTGTTTTATCTTACTAAGATATTTGTTAAAGTGGTAATTGAAAATCAGAGCTTCTTTCTTCATAGTGAGGAATTCTTTGTAGTCTTTCAGTCAAATTTATAGGGCAGCTTACAAAAAACCCAACTAATTTCAAGAACATTATTTAATTATACACAGTTGCTTTAGTTTTTTTTATTGCCTGCTCTGCCCAAATAGCAGGTACCAGTTATTTTTCTAATCACAAACTACAGAGTTCCTGACAAGGTGGAGGCACTTTTATTGCAAAATGAATACATGAAAACCTATTTTTTATCTGAAGGTTCTTTTAATATTAAAAGACAGCATAGTAGCACTCATATATGATTGTTCCTAATTTAGTGCATCATTGAATCTCGTGTTGCCTGCTCTGTGGGTTTCTGCTATGTAAACATTGTGGTGATAAAGCACAATCTGTCTTCACTTTGTGCCAGTAACACTTAAATTAGGGGTCGCCTGAAGGAAAATTTTATGCTAGCTACAGCATTGTCAGCTAATTATCTTAAAGGTTATTTGCTAGAATATAGTTTACCACTGGGGGGGGGAGTTGAAATTAAATGTGCTTCTTTTAGAAAGAACAAAATCTGACATGCTTATCAAGCCAGCAAAGTTGTCCAGAAGTGCAGAAGAAAAAGTGTGATCCTTTTGGTGCAATTTACCCAATATTTGATCGCCAAAAAACAATATTCTTAGTAAAGCCAAGTACACACATACACAGCCACACAGAAAACCCCACAAGTGCATATGGATTTCTGGCTGTCTCTTATAAAGCCCATTAACACAATACTGAGCTATGAAAATATACAGTGTGCAGAATAGGAATTGCAGTTTTATGTCTTCTGTTTTCTGTTTTAAAAAAATACTTTGAACTCATAAGTTATTGACATTTTATGTTCTTTTGTATTGTTGAAATGTGGGCATTTTCAATACCAAATTCTTCTGGAACTATGGCTTAAACCATCACAGTATCCTTGCAGTTGGATAACTAGCATTCTTATAAATAAAACATTATCAAGTAATTCCAGAGATGTTCTAGCTACAAGTCCCTTCAAACTACTGGTGTATTTAATACTGCAACTTACTTAGAATGATTTTGAAATAGAGATAAATGATGTACAATTAAGGACAGCTAGTTAAACACCCTTTTACAGAGAACCCTGTCTCTCTTACCTGCTTTGCAACTGCCTATAAAATGTAGTCATGGAAATTGAAGCTTCTTTTGACCCACTATTAATACTAAATATTTATAAATATGGCACTGGATATTCATTCTAGGATTAAATGCTGACCTCATCAAAGAAAGTGAGAGGGTTAGCACTGACTTCAGTAACAGCCTAGCGTCATTCAGTAGGTTGAAGCAAAATGCTGTTTAAGCAGTGCTTCCTGGAAATCTTTAATCAAAATTGCACAGTACAAGGCTTAAAAATCTGATTCTTGAAAAATCAGCCCACATCTGACTACTTAATTTCCCCGAAGAACTGCCTTTCACTTATGGAGATGGCACTAATATTTTCATCACAATTTTCATCACAATTTAAGGAATCTAATTTTGAAATGTTCCATTTTAGCATGGATAACTAAATGTCTTAAACTGAAATTGGGAGTGTTGTCCTCAATTGTATTAGTATATTACTCTTGTTTTCTTTGTAAGCCACACACTAATATTAAAATGCCATCTTCTCCACTTCATTTCTTCCTCTCTTCTTTTTTTATTAAGCTAAAACTTTAAATTTCAGTGAAGAAGGAACAGAACTTTAGTTTGATATTGTTAAGCCTTGCATGAGGAGAAAAATGTGAACATGTTTATATATGTGTGTGTGTGTGCATTAATCAAAACTGAAAGCCTGGAAAAAAATGAAACACAAAGGATTAGAATGACTAGCCTGGTGTCCGATAAATTGTTAATCTTCAACTTCTGAAATTACAGCTTGTCCTTAATTGGAAATTCTTAGCAAACTAAGTTTGATGCTACCACCAAACAACAGTTTATATTCACACAAAGCAAACAGTTCCCATTATTTGTCATAATTTGGAGAATACAGAAATATTTGCTTTGAGGGAATCTGAAATATGATAGGATATTTTAACTAAGGTATTCTGAATCTAATATGATCATTTTGAAATTTTAGACATTCACTAAAATCAAAATGTTTTTGTTTCATGAAAAAAATTGCTATTAAAAATATTCAAAAAGATTAATAAAGTAAGACATATTTTATTTAAATAGTACACTATATATCTTTTCTTCATATAACTCCCTGTAAAAAGCTGAACTAATCAATATTTAACTGAGATTCTTTGGTTATATGTTTTTGCTAAGTTTTCATTCATAACAAATAAAGTAGAATTCTTTAAAAATATATTCTAAAGGAGTATATATTCATTACAATGTATGTTTCTCAAGATTTAAATAATACAATAACTCTACCTACTGCAATTTTAAAAACTTAAATCTTTACAATTTTGCACAAATCTGTACAATTTTTATCATTTTCTAAAACATTCTCAAACCAATTCATAGTAAAATACAAGTATAATGTGATTCATTTGCTCCAAAGTTGCACATTATTAGTGAATTAAGCTTCCATCTTTATTTTATAGCCTTTTAAAATAATATTGACATTCAGTGTCAGTTTTGAAATAAATTTTAATGCATTTAATTTTGAATAATTTGTTAGTAATTTAAGAAGAAAACAGAAATATCTTATTTACTAGTTAAGAGGAAGACACTGGAAATAAGAGCTTTCGTGTGTTGTACAAAGAGACACTTAGTGTATAAGAACCATTACAGACATAAAACAGTTAAATGCCAAAATGAAATTTTTCAGTCTATCATCATTGTACATCTTTAACTGCGTCATTTGTTCTGACAGCTGTTTGATGTGATCTTGCATAATATGCTAGTACTTTATTTTATAGAGACATTGACATAATAGTGGGTAAATTACTATATGCTCTGAATATAGCCTTCTGAAAATTTAAGTTACCAGTTCTCATAATTGCAAGATTTGTTTGAAAATATCTGAACAATAGCTAGTAGACTTGTTAAAATAGTGACTATCAACCAATTATTTAGTGGACTGGGAAATAAATTGCAGTTGACCCAAAATTAATTCTGCAAATTAGTAAAATAATGCAGAATTACCTTTATTAATCATTTTTCTTAGTTAAAATAAGACTTTTAATTGTAAAGTTAAAAGTCTTCGGATATAAACTATTGATCAAAGGTTGATCGAAAAAACATGGATTTCAGTCCCATTTCCACCAGGGATTCTTATCTTAAGGCCTGAATATATATTAACAAATAATCTACAGCACAGTGCTACAGGATCAGTCACCTAATATGCAATATAATCTTAGCAGGTCCTATATAAATTTTCCTGCTACATTTTCAAAGGGTCAGAGTTTGCCCAACTGTTTACTTCAACAGCAAATTGGAGCTATTAAAAATGAAATAATTTCATTTAACTGCATAATTAAAACATAAATTTTCACATGCATATCCCTAGAGGAGTGCAGTGCAGTCTTAAATAGGAAATGCATTCTTGTTTCTACAGCTGAGCTGGTGTTTATTTGAAACCCTGAGAAAGGAAAAACGTAAAGGGGTATGTGCATATGTATATTTTGCTTTCCTAAGAAGAAACAGACATTTTGAACATATGTTATACACAACTATTTCAGCATTGTTTTCTGAATCATCACAGATTTAAAGTTGCCTAATGGGGATCTGAAAAATTAAGAGGAAATATAATGAAAGGAAAACAAATACTTCTTGTCTAATAATGGAATATTTCAAAACATTTCCTCAAATTAGAGTAGACGTGCACAAGAATGTGCTGGGGGTATGATAAACCTCAATGTGGAGCCAATATTTTTCACTAGAAAGGGAAAATATGAGGCTTCAGGAGCTTGAGTGAGAAGGAAATAACGGTAGGATGGGGCGGGGCGTTAGGATTGAGAAGATCAAGATGTGGCTTCAGTTTGTAAGCTGTGACTGCCTGAACTAATTACTCCAATACAAATAATTTTCACAACAATTAGGCCTTGAGCCATGTTTGGGAAATACATACTTTCATTGAAAGTGTTATGCAGATTATCAAATTATCAATTTTTTAAATACCATTTCTTTATCCCTTCATGGAGTAAGATTTAATACCAGGCGACTATTCATGCAGTCTGCTGTGCAGTGTTTTGCTTTCAAAAATGATTTTTTTAAAAAAACCTTCCTTACAGTTTTGAAATTATTCAATGATCTCCCTTCCAAGTTCTAACCAGGTCAAAGCCCTGAGAAGCCATGAGATCAGCCAAGGTGGACTAGATGCTCCTACCTGTGGAGGTTCCCCTCCATGGAGGACACTACACTCTGATAAGCACTGATCAAGAAGGGAAAATTTTTCACAATAACAAATACCAGGGAGCTGAAGCTTTAATTGGCTTGGGGAGTATTTCTGTAGAGTACTTAGCCTAATTGTTTATTCAGCCTCTGGACTCCAAAGTATAACCTGAAGCTGCCTCTACTGACTCGAGCTAATGGTTTCTTCTTTACTAACTCGAGCTAATGGTTTCCTCTCATCGCAGATGACCTATATCAACTATCCAAGTTTAGCTTCTCTCCAGAAATGATGGACTGCAACTGCCATCATTCCCACCACTAAGCATAACAGGAATGATTACTGCATGTAGCTCAAAGGCAACAAATTTGGCAAGCCTTGCTTATTCATTGGCAGAAAACTTCCTTGGGAGAGGTCTTTGGCATTTGAATCCTTTTCTCTGACAGAAACTAAGGTCACATTCATAAGTAGCATCTGATCTATCACTAAATCACCAAAGCCTTTCTCTTGAGCATATCTGAGACATCCTTCCCAGCTTATACAAATATAGTGTATGAAAACAAACAATCACATTTTTATATCTGATGTGGTTTGATCTATCCTGCCCCCATCAAATTTTCAGGTATGAAAAGATGGGCAGAATGTTGAAAAATTATGTCCTTTAGATCCAACTCATGGAATCACACTTTGCCACAGAGCATGATAGGATGCAAGAAGACCTTGTAGCAAGAAGACCACAAAGCCACATCTTACCTGGTGTTTCCCCACTCCCCTTGGGTTCCAGGTATAATGGGGCTCAGCTGCCTTCTTTCTTCTTGAGAACAGGGCAGAGCAAAAGAGCTAATGTTCTGGCCATATGGTCTTTTTGGGGTATACCAAGAGCATTCAAAGGAAAGCTGTACTGCCTTAAATTCCTTTGTTTCACTGTATTTGGCAGGAATTTTGTTAAAATTAAACCAGTTACCACTAAAGCTAGGCTGAAAATTATTCATTTTACCCCATTCAGGTAAGAGACTTGAAGAAAGAGAGACATTTGACTTATTGCCAATTTAATTTTACTTCCTTCACATCCTTCCTGGTTGGTCACTTCTTCAGCAATGATATCTCCACTAATCTCCGTATCCTGCAGCTTTCACCTAGGCCATGGTCTTTAAGAAAGTACAATACACCTGTATGACTGAAAAAAATCTTAAATTTGTTTAATCAAAAGTAATTTCAATTTATTTCAGTTGTGCTTACTTCAGTTGAAGTAAAATAGTTCAGGCTTAGCAATATCAGCATCAAAAGATTTGTCATTCTTTCACATACTGTATTATACGATGCTGGCATTAAATTTTTCAGAATTCAACTTTTCTTCTTTGGAGCAGACAATACTAAGATAAGCAATATTAACAGGATTAGGATAGAGTACTGTTGGAAATCTTAACTGAAATAAGCATTTTTACATGTTATGTTTTTTTTATTTAGCAAGGGCTAAATTAAATATTTAATTTAGATAGATTATGTATGTATGTATGTATGCATGTATGTATGTATGTATGTATGTATGCGGTATCAGAAGTTGTGGGTGCTCCAACACTGGAGGTTTTTAAGAAGAGATTGGACAACCATTTGTCTGAAATGGTATAGAGTTCCTGCTTAAGCAGGAGCCTTTCAGAACCAGCTGGAACAAAGCTGAACTATCTTTTTGATTACATCTTCATACACTTTAACAGAATAACAGAATAAAAAGTAGAAGGGGTCTATAGAGGCCTTCTAGTCCAGAGGTGTCAAATTCAATTTCATTGAGGGTCACATCAGGGTTGTGTTTGACCTTGAGGGGCTGGAGGGGCATGGCTAGGATGGATGTGGCCAGCTCAGTGTCACTCATCGAGGCTCTGTATTGGGCCACGACGGCCTCTTGCAGACCTCGGAGCTCGCTGAGCTCCATTTTCACTGGCGGTGGGTTGCAGGAGGCCGTTGCAGCCCAAAACGGAGCCCGGGAGCCCACTGGCAGAAGCAGCATGGACCGGTTCTTCACTGTTTCCAGGATGGGCCTACAGGCCAGATCTAAGCACCCTGCAGGCCAAATCCAGTCCCTGGGCCTTGAGTTTGACTACCACACAAGCTACATCATTATGGATGGAGATTACAAGAAGTGGAAAAAGTAATGTTCCTGAGTCCATAAAATGGTGCCAGCATTCTTCTCGTGTCATAATGAATTTCCATTTGATTTTTTTAAAAAAAATATATGATCTTTAATTAAGAAAAGAAATTACTGTAAATGGTAAACAAAGACAGGCAAAGTACCAGATTCGTACAGAATCCTCAGACATTTTTAGAAATCAGAATGATAGCTGCAGTCTAGTATTTTATCTGGAAATGTCCCCTTTGCCATAAGAAAATATTAATAAGGTGAGAAAGCAGAAAGCATCTGTGGGAAGGGATGCCAGAAGGAGAACTTAACCCAGGGGTCTCCAAACTGGCTGGAGAATTCTGGGAGTTGAAGTCCACAAGTCTTAAACTTGCCAAGTTTGGAGACCCCTGACTTAACTGGTTTTCTCTCTAGGAAATGGGTATATTATAAATGTTCACATCCTTCCATAACAGCTATTGTAGAAAAATCCTCATGACATCTCAGAATTCTGAATGTTGGGAACCTGTGCTCCAATGGATAGGGTATAGATTCAATAGTAACAAAATTAATTGATTTATATACAGATCACTGATAAAAGACAAATCTAAACTACAATCCTGCACAGATTCATTTAGAGTCAATGGGATTATGTCTTAGAAAATAAATATGCATAAAGAAGCTTCTTCTTACATGTTGTCCATGACCTTGGGAACCTTGAGGACTCATCAGTGTGATTTTCCTGGATGGAGACAATATATAACTGCTTTGATATTTTAGTTGAGCTTCCCATGCTAGCCACCAGTCCTAGCATTGCTGGGTGTCTCCCATCCAAATACTAATCACTGCTTAGCTTCCAAGCCTTATCAAGGTCAGCCAGGAGCTGCCACCTGAGACAAATAGGCAAGGACTGTGATATAAATAAAATTAATAGTAGTAGTAGAAACAAAATTTATTAATAACATAAATATTTTACTTGAGCTATGGAAATATTGGCCTATTTATCAATGTAACACTACAGATTAATGGTTGGAACAGCATATTGTTTCTTAGGATTTTCAGGTCATCTCAGCAAAAGTATCTAAACTCATCAGCTAAAGTATATATATATTTATCTTCATTTGTAATTTCATAGGTATTTTATACACCAGATTCCTCCTTTAGGTTTCTAATTAATTGTTTTTGCAGGACAATTCCAATCTGCTTTTGGGATTGTTTCTACTATTATCTAATTTTAATTGTCCTAGTGCAAACAAATGGTTGTAACATCTCTTCCCATCTCTGCTACTGGAGTGAGGCTCTTCAGCTAAATTGACCTAACTATAAACAGTATACAAGTGAAAATTTAAGCATTTTGTATGTTTTCTTTGTACTACTAGTCCTAATAATATCAGGATATTTTTTGTCATTGCATCTGTACTCAAACGTTGATTCTATTTCTCCTACATAGAGTATGTTTGTAAGACTTTTTTTACGAATTGTTCTTTTTCTAACAATCCTAATTTTGCTACTGTGGTGGCAATTGGTCTCTCTTTTTATTTTTTACTCTTCAAAAATCTCTTTTAGTCTTCATAACCCATGGTTTTCTAAATCACATCAGAGGTTCTCCAATGCTGGTTAGAAATGTGACTAATTTCTCTAGTCTAGTTTATTTATCACTGCTGTCATTTTTTTCCAGTGACAGAAAGAAGCGCATACGTTGATCTTTTGAATAAGATTCTGTTCTAATATTCACAATAGCTGGAATGCAGCACTCATCCTCTTCTGTAAGATGGACCTTCCTCTATCAAGAGCATCAGTTCCATCTTCTCTCTGACAGCCCAGCATGGAACCTCAAATCTTGCTTCACACTGCTCCCAGAACACAACACAGTCCCCTTTTAGTTCTCTGATATCAATATTGGGGCTGAGTTTTAATAGTTTTTATAGTAATACTGCTTACTCAACACTGTGATTAGCAAAAAAAAAAAAAACATTCCTTGTGGATACCAGTATTATAGTACCAAACAACTGGAACCTGGTTATAAGTGTAAAATGAATTGCTGGGCTCACTCTCCTCAATAGTATATCACTACTGTCATTCATAAGAGAAGCAGTGGCTCAGTGACTAACACACTGAGCTTGTCGATCAGAAAATCGGCAGCTCAATGGTTCAAATCCCTAGCGCCACGTAATGGAGTCAGCTCTCCCGTTACTTGTCCCAGCTTCTGCCAACCTACCAGTTTGAAAGCATGTAAAAAATCCAAGTAGAAAAATAGGGACCACTTTGGTGGGAAGGTAACAGCACTCCGTGAGCCTTCGGCATTTAGTCATGCCGGCCACATGACCACAGAGATATCTTTGGATAGTGCTGCCTTTTCAGCTTAGAAATGGAGATGAGCAGCACCCCTAGAGGAAATGACTAGCACGCATGTGCAGGGGAACTTTTACCTTTACCTTACTGTCATTCATGCAGCTCAGTTTATGTCTTCCTATGTCCTTCCTAGGAGCAGAGAGGAAGAATATGTCGTCTTAGAGAAAAAAGTTAATATTTCTCTGGTTTAAGCTTGATTCCTGATAACTACAAGCGCATGTTGCTTTTTCAGCAGCAACTTAGAAGTAGTTGGCAATGGTCTTCAAGGGCTTTTTTTTTTCCAAGTTCACATTCTACTTCACAGTCCTGGTATTTTCTGAATTCCCATTCAAGACCGAACCTGACCTGACTGTGCTTAGCTTCTCTGAGAGCAACCAAGATCAGCCAAATGCTGCTACCAACTTTCCCTCTGGTATGGGTTAAGAAGCAGGCAAAGCAAACCAAAGCTCTTTTCCTTTCCCAACTAATGTATTTTAGCTTTTGGCTCATTTTTATTACATTTTTGTTTTGCATGTCTTTCTTTTAAATTATTTTATCATTGTATCCCTGGGCTCTTTCTAACACAGGTAATGTCATGCCTCCCTCGGAATCTGAATCTGAGGGAGAAGAACAGCTGACAGAGCGCGGGAGAGTGGCTCCGCTGGCTGTGGAGGAAACTGGGGAAAGGCAAAGACAGGCTGGGCAGAGCAGGGGAGAGGTAGAACAGGGGAGAGCGGGTTCAGATGAAGACCAAGACCCATCCCTTCCTCATCCTAGGGCGCACAGGGAAGAACGCAGAAGAGAGCAATGTTGGTGGCGTGGCTTACAAGGAAGAAAATGGTCCTGATTCCCTACACAAGGCACACCTGGGGACGGAGTTTAAAGAAGGGGCAGTTGGGAGGGACGTTTGCCAGGAACAAACACTGAATTCATCGAGTGTTGAGAGCTGTGGCCTGCATTCCTGGCTTCCTCCTGACTGTTTGAATTATTGCCATGCTTCTGTGTGCTTACCTTGCCCTGCTGGAATTATTGCCATGATTCTTCTTGGACTCGTTTATCTTGCCCTGCTGGAATGATTGACTGCAGTCAGTCTGCTTACAACATTTGGACTGGAGTATCTGCAGCCAGAGGCTGCTGCAGGTTCATGGGAGAGCTTTTCTCCAGGCTGGAGAGTAAACGGGACATTGGAGGCAAGTTGGAGCAAATAAAGGGACATAGACTTATTCTCTAGCTGTGTTACCTTCGTGCCACGCCCCGGGTCATCACAAGTAATAGATATCTCTGATTCATGTGGGATGTTTTGATTGATTCTTGGCTAACAAACATGTATTAGGACTAACTATAGCCTGACATTTTTTCCCCCCAAGATCTCTTTTAAGAATATTCTTTTTTTTCCTTTGCAGGGTGCCTTCACGTTCCATGGTAGCATGATAGACATGCCATTACTGAAACAAGCCCAAAATATTGTTACACTTGCTACTGCCATCAAGAAAAAATAATCTGCTAAATAACCTTTTCCCAGAGTGATTCCAGGAGCTTCTTCAAGAAAAATTATATAATACCAAGAGTAAGGATAGTGCAACGCTTCATATTTCAATCAAATTCAGAATACATGTCCAACAACTTTGATCTATTCTTCTTACTGGATGTCAATGAGAATGCTAAGATTGAAGCCTGTTTTCTATGACAAATGAGTTGTGACAGACCTGAAAGCAAACCTGTTTCCTTTGGAAAAGCAACCAATTAAAATCAATCAGTGATGTGGACAAACAAGCTTCAATTAATATTTGCCTCAGAAAAATTTATGTGAACAGCAGAGTTGCCCAGAGAGGAAAAAGTTCCTTATCTTTCAGGGATACGTAGAAGCATATTTTGTTATACAAAAGAGAAAAGAGCTTCTCTTCGCTTAAAATTCTACACAACAAGAAGTCTTAAGAGAGGTTTTTGGTAGTTTCAGAGACTTGACACATACAGTATTGAAGGGATCCATAGACATTCCTTCCTCAACTTGTGTTCCTGTTGCTTTAAGAGTTATACTGAAAGCAAACATTCCAAAGGCATATTTTCTCCTGCTGAAGATAATAAAAGACACCTTCTGGCACTATTCTGTATGACTTTTAAAGATGGAACCTCCTCTCTGACTAGATTTCCAACTTAGCTTCTTTCAGTCTAAAGATGCATTGCTTTTAGAATATTTAATCTGTGGTACAATGCATTTTGCTGCCTGCAATAGAATTTGCAAGCTCGAAACCATTTAATATGGCTTACTTAACTTCTCAAGAAGTTTGTAGTTAAACATTTGTATGCATCAATTAGGAGTTCAAATCATCTTCTGTACATTTTTTTCAGATGTTTTCGAAAATTAAATAATTAGAAGTTTTCCCATTTCACTGTGCAGAGCCAACTTTCATGTGGATCTCTTCCCACCTAAATGAACACCTTTTTTTTCAAGTGCAATTGGATATGATTTATAAATATGTGCAGTTTGGTAAGTCCCTGTAATCCAAGTGCCTATGGAGAAGGGATTTATCAAAACTGCTTTTTAAAATGCACCTCACTGTTGAATCAGACCACCAGTTTTTCTTCAACGTGCTCTACACTGCTTTTAGTATCATCACAAAGGGTGACAGCAAAGGAATTAGAGATTGTACATTTCAGAAAGCTTTTTTTTCCTTAACACTCAATGATAGTGCTACTTGAATCCCTGCAGATAGCCATATTACAGCATTTTCAGCCCTGCAGAAATCTATTTTGAATGTGACCTTAAAGGAAAGGGGTAGTTACTGTGCCTTTTATGAGCATATTAACAAAGTCTGGTTTTAAATTATAATAAGAAAACTGGATATAATTCCTCAAAATGATTACTCCAAAATTGCAGTTTGTGTATGTACTTAGAAGGATTCGTGGCGGAATTATAGGTTCATAGACCAAATGGATACCCGATTTTTCAGCCTCAAATTGTCCTCATGCACTGGTGTCCCATTTTCATTCACTTCAGAAAAGATCATTCCAGCTCAACTACCAGAGATATTTCTAACAGAACTGAACATAGAGATTTATCTAACTGGCAATGAGCAGCCTTTGGTTCAGTCCTGGCCATGGCTGGGAAAGATTCCCCTTGTGAACCTAAGAGGAACTATTCTGTTGAAATATACAAAGACAATACACTGTTGAGATGACTTGGTGTTTGTTTGGAGATGGTGTTTCTTTCTATTTATATCTAAGAAGTCCTTCATTCATCTACTCCCCTTATATTAATCTATTTAATCTACTTCGCTTTCCATGGTGCCACTTAAAACCAGAAGAGGCAGCTTTCTGGACTGGTGGTGGGCATCTTTAAAATGTTGAGGCCATGTTGTGAGCACTTTTATAAATTGGCTCACCTATTTGCAGCAAAGCTGCACTTATAGCCATGTCTTATGATAAAAAGGGGCATTTAACAAACCAGTCTCTCCTTCCAGCCTCCACCGGGGGGCTCTCTACATCATAGTTTATTGTGTTGTTTTTCCCAAAGCACAATGATGAATTTTCAAACAAAGCCCTGAGTGGAAACTAAAAAATACCCCCTCCTTTTTTTTTTTAGAAATCCTATAGGGCCCAGTAGCCAATCTGCAAAACACATGTTGGGTGACTGCTTCTCTACAGCTTCAACCAAAATGATGATGATTCCTTAGAAGAGTATACCTTTATTGGACAAATATCTTAGAGACAGTGACTATCTTCACATACAGTATTTACCTGTCCCAATTCACTTGGGATCATTTTGGGGTTTATATATCAAGCTGAATGTTAGACTAACCATGGATCCCACCACATGTGGTTGGCCAGGTAGTGGTTCTGCGGCTCATGCAAACACAGCTAAGGTGTTAGTAAAATAGGATACAGGGACATTCACAGGGAGGGGAGGGTAATGACGATTCATTTAACTACATAACTGGAGTCCTGCCTAACTCACATAAAGAGGAATGGAACTTCAATCACACCATTGCAGCCATCCTGACTTTTTCAAACAGATACACATACCTTGTGGATGCCCCCAATGGCATATTAAGTCCTGCAGGATATGCTTTAGGACTCAAATATAAGCCCTATCATTTGTTATATGATATTCTGATTGATACGACTTTGAAAAGCCATCTCCTGTCTCAAATTAAAGCATATTGCATCAAGTCCCATCATGTACTTTCCTATCACAGATTTCCAGCCTGTATTCACATCTCACGCTAAATCATAATTTACTAAAGAAATCCCACCTGGATAGGCTCCCGGAATTATGCTACTTCATCTTCCCATTCAGCACCTTTCAGCCCAGCTGATTTAGCATCAATCCTTTTTTTTTTTTTTTTGCTTCCGATGATTAAGCCTTCCTCTTTTTTTATGGACTACTTTGGAATGGGTCAGCCTGGTCCCTGTTGAAATTGAAAGCAATTTTCTTTCCCTTTTTTATCTGAATGATGGGTGTCTCCTCTGGTCAACTATCTTGTCTAGCAAAGTGAATAGGGCAGGATTTATTTCCCCGATGGATGGAGAGTGGTTTGACTTCCAGCTGCACACAGCCTGCCCCTTGGCATAAATTTGGTGGGGTGGGAGAGGGTGGCCCTGAGAAGACTCGTTTGCATGACAGTGGCCATGCGGCAGTAGCGGCTCATCTGGGCTGGGCAGCTAACGGGCTTAACCCGGCTGTTTGGGAGAGGTTAACCCAACTTGTAGGCAGGGTAAATAAACAGAACAAGCTGTCTTTGTCCTCTATTCAGACCAGCCTCTCCCCCGAAAGCACGCTGCATTGAAGGCACAGAGTTCAGCTTGTGGCTGCCAGAGGGACTCCCAAGGCAGTTGTGAGCGCCAACAATCAGCCAGTTTGTTTCTTTTCCTCATTAAATCATCGCCTTTTGTGCGGGGGCCCCGCAACTTGTGTTTCTTAAGAAATTAACAGAATGCGAAGTTGCAAACCGGGCCTCAACCTTTTCATGACCTACAAGATGCTCTTAGATGGGCACCCCAGGAAAGCAGCACTGTTTACTTAAACGGGTAAATAGAAAACACTTGTGGGAGGTGAGAGAGACAAGGAGTCATTTAAGCCATCCTCTTAATAAAATGTAAGTGTTTGGATCCTTATACCACAGAAATGAAAGCTCTTTTTGAGCACCAGAAGTGGGTTTTAGTGATAAAGGTCAACCCTGAACTATGCAAACATTTCAGGCCAATTGCAGAAATCTTTTCAGTAATCAATCCCTAGATCTTTACATTAAGAGGTGGGGATTTCAGGGATGGGATGGAGCCTTAAAAGTGCCCCAAGGTAATCCTTTGACTTGTTAAATCTGGAGGTTACTTGCATGCAGTCTTAGACATCTCCCTCACGGACCCCAATTTCATTCCATGTGAATACAGGTGCTCTATTGTACACAAATGTGTGATCTGACTCTCAAACTCCCCATCTCACTGAATTAGCCACTTATCTTTGCATTATTCAAGATAAAAATTCTATACACCAACTTTCTCATTATCTCCAGCCCACACTATCTAGACAATGGAGACTGTAGTTTAACACGTGGAGAAGGGCAAAATTGAAGGTTAGAAGTCAATACTTTCATCAAGTTATCCAGTTTGGAATAATGATCATGTCCTGTTTTTGAATTCTCAAACAATTACTAATTCCAGAAGCTATTATTTTTGTTAGGTGTCTTTCTCCATTAATATGTATAAAATAGATGTGTGAGCAGTGTGAAAGTCCACAAAAATAAGCATCCAACTTTCAAATAAAAGAGAAGTCGTCTTTTCTTAGAGATTTGGTTCATTTTCTTTTTCTAGTTTTTAATACAGTTCTATGTGCAGACAAAACCCTAACCCCGTTTGTTTATGCCAGGACATTTATTTCTGAAAAAAAGAGGCTAGCCTATTCAAGCACAGAGTCCAGTCTACAGCATGTGCCAAGCAACACCTTCTAACATTACCACAACCATTACTCATGGTTTACAAATCACAGTGGCTAAAAAGCCAAGCCAAATAAGCTCCTTATCAGGCCAACCCCCTCAGCAATAGTACAATTGATTTATTTCACTGAGCATACTGGGGTTTTCCTATTGTTGGTTTTAGTGTGATCTCCAAACAGCAGCCATGCATAGGGCAGGGTATTATATAACTAAATACACCTCCTTACCAAGAAAGCCCTGCACATGGGAAACTATTCTAGGCTAGGCTAGATGCCAAGTGCAACATAGAAAAATACCCTTTTCAAACCAAAATTCAGATTTCTCGCTACATTAGGTCTTAGATTAGGGGGGGTGAGTCCTACAAATACTTCACTTGAAGTGATGGGAGTCATCTTCCATCTATTTGGAAGCAGCACTTTGGTAGGACCACACCTAAGAGATGGCACAACTTGACCCAGATTTTAAACCAAGCTTTTGGGGACAAAACTGTTCTTAAATGGACAGGAGCTCATCCACTCGAGTCAGATGTTCTGTCTCAGCTGGTCCTTCTCCCCTCAACCAAAGGCTGTCCTCTTAAGCAGGCTTGGCTCCCTGGAAGCTGCCAGCACTGAAATTTTCATTCGAGTCCAACTCTCTCTCTTCCTCTCTTCCTGGAAAGCCCATGTAGTTTTCTTCACAGTGGTAGGGAAGGGATTTGCCACTGTCTCTTTCCAGCAAGGTTTTAACTCCTCTGGCAAGTCTTATCTGGATCTGCTATACTTAGCTTCCAAGCTCAGACAAGTTCTACCCAGGGAGAAAAAAATAAAAAAGAAAGCATTACTCCCAACTTTAGTTAGTCCAAGCAGCTGGAAGTGATCAGTCTGACAGGCCACTAGGAAGCAGTGTGATGCCCACTCCTTTCCTTCCCATTGTAGACTGCAGGGTAAGAGACCCCAGGGATGGAAAATTAAAATGGATTTCTCTATTCCCCCCGATTTATTTTCATTATTCTCCGTAGTACCCTGGGAATAAGGATTCTTGTCTTCTCTTAATCCCTGGCCTGGAGGGTTTTTTCAAGCATAATGTCTTCATTGTTTTATGGGGGGGTTAATGACAATCAAGGATAGCCCTTGTTTAACTGCTGAAACGAAGATGGTGAAAGAGCCATCCTGGAATCATGGTCAAGTGGAATTTGAGGAAAGGGGATTTAGCCTTAGTCTGAGCTGTCCAGTTCTGTCTACCTTCACAGCAAAACCTGCACTTTTGCTTACAGGAAATCCTAGCTGAGGGTTTATCTCCCTTTTGAGGGCAAGAGGGTTAAAGCATAAGTAAAGGCTCAGTGACAGTTAAAAATGGACTGGCCTGAATATGAAGCATTGAATCCCTTTTTTCCCAAGTTCTTTCTTTTAAGTAGGGCTTTTAATATATGTATTTCTGAGTGGGAAAATATACTAAACATGGAAGATAACAAAATCTGTCTCAAACTCTCTACAGGCTTAATTGATATAATACACCAGGACTCAGAGGGGTTACATTCAAAATAGTAATATATATATACAGCTTCTACCCAGAGCAGTAACTCTATTGAATTCTACTGTATAGTGCAATATTAATGCAATATTAGGGGTTTTAAATTCTATGTACAGAATGTGAAGGATGTGTGTTTGTGTTTATTTTCAGTCATAATGTACACTGAAGATGGTATTTAATTTCATTGTACGAGGTGCAATGACAATAAACTATATGATTGTGATTGTGAATTCTTTATTTCTAACAGATTTCAACAGGAAGTGTTTTTGTTTTCTTTGATCTTTTTGGATTTGTTGGTTAATCAATATCTTTCATTTGTGCAAGATCTTTTTGTATGTCACTGCAAGTGGGTCCAATCTGATTTTTTTTCTGACCCCTTCTGAACTTAACAGGTGACTCAATAGGCAAGTGGTATTACATGTGTATAGCATCTTTGTTAAAAGGGATACAACCAATCCAGCTGGTAAAAATTAGCAGATTGCAGAACTAAACTTTATCTTTTAGTGAGGTGCACCTCAATACGTGGAGGACACCAGAGAGACTGCTGCATCTTTCTAAGCGGCTCAAAATTAAACACTTTCTTCACTAAGACATTTGACTGGTTGCTTGTCAACTAAATTAAAAGCCCAACCTGTGGCGGCCTTAAAGTTTCTTCTCCCCACCGCCCATGGGGGCAAACGCTGCCCTCGACACATTCAGAAAGGGGAGAGAAAAAACCACTGAGGTAGCCGCCCACCTTCCCATCCCCACCCCTGTTTTCTCATCTAGGCCGCTTTCGGGAAACGTGGAAGGGAAACCCGTTCGGCGAGCGAGGCCACCTCCACGCAGCCCGCCCGGATCTGAGTTTGCGAGACTTTCAGAAGAGAAACACTTCAGAGCCCGGCTTGTTTAAGGCTACAAATCCTTGGAGGGGGTGAAAGACGAGGAGGACGTGGGAGGGAAGGCCTACAAGCCTAAAGACTCGCCGCCTCTGTTTTCCTCGCAAATGCTCTTACCGTTAGACCGCGCGAACCGTGCAAACAAGCCCAACTGCAGGCCTCTACAACTGACGCAGCCACACCGGTCCTTTCGGCTGTCGAGAAAACCGGCAAATGAGCCCTCCAGAGGCCCTGCCCGAGAGGCGGGAGGCGGGGTCGCCTTCTCCGGCCGTTCCCGCCGAAGTGAGGGGGGAAAAAAGTTTCCCTTCGCTTGGCGGCAGCTCGGCTGGTCCTTCCGGCCCCGATCCCGCTGCCTCTCAAAGAGCCGATGGTAGCTAGCGCGGCCCGGCGGAAAGCAAGCGCCGAAGCCGTTCAGAGCTGGGGCCGCTTGAGACTGTCGGTGTTGCTGCTCCGAGGCCTTTCGGCGGTTTCCTGTCTTCCCCGCCTCTCGAGTCTGCCTGGAATCCTTCCCGTGCAAAGAAAAGAAAAGGCTGGACACGGAAAGTCCTCAGCTGTGCCCGGTTTTCCTGGAGCGCAGCCGGGCTTTCTAGGGGGGGGGGGAAGCATTTTGCCAGCCAGGGACCCCCGTTGCCCTTTTCTCCCCGGACTATCCAGCTGGTTGCTCCAGACAGGGAGTACAAATACCCATCTTTCTCCAACAAAATGCGCTCCAGACGGCCAGGTATACAACTTCCATCATTCCCAGCCCACAAATTGGGGTGGGGGGGATTACACACTTTCTGGATTGGGGTGACCGCCTTCGCTTTCTGGAGGGAGACCTGAGCGTGGCCTGGAGGTCACTTCGAGGGTCCCACCAGGAGAGCATCCTGCCTGAGGGTCCCCTGTTGGAGTCTCCCCTCAACTGGTGCAGGTGATGCCCTCGCTCAGCCCCGTCTCCTCCTCCTCTGCAGGGATGTTGTAGAGGTGAAAGTACCCCATGGGTACTGCTCCAGGCTCCAAAGGGAAAAGGTACAAGCCTAGAAATGCAATACAGGTAGTCCCCCACTTATGACCACAACTGAGCCCAGAATTTCTGTTGCTGAGGGAAACATTTATTAAGCTAATATTAGGCTAATATTGATCTAGTACAAGTAAGGAAAATTCTGCAGTTGATGCAATTTAGAGTAATCACATTCAGAATCCTTTCCTAAGTGTTCAGGTATTCCATGACTCAAAACTGAATTAGAATTGTTACTTCTATTCCCTATCCTGCAGTGACAATTAGATATAGGAATTTGGCTTTCCTCAAAACAGTATTTTTTATTCAAGAGAATGCTAAGTTACTTTGAAAGAGACAATTTCTTGGATACAGAAATAGAGGTAGTCCTTGAAGTATGACCACAATTAAACTCAACATTTCTCCATAGCTAAGCAAGACAATTGTTAAGCGAGATTTGCCCCCTTTTAAGATTTTTCTTGCAACAATTGTTAAGGGAATCACTGCCATTAAATTAGTAACATAGTTGTTAAGTGAATCAGGCTTCCCCATTGACTTTACTTGTGAGGCGGTTGCAAAATGAGACACTGGACATTGCAACCGTCACAAATATGAGTCAGTTGCCAAGCTTCTGGATTTTGATCATGTGACCATGGGGAGGCTGCCACGGCCGTTAAGTGTGAAAAACCGTCCTAAGTCACTTTTTTCAGCGACGGTCACTAAACGAACGGTTGTTAAGTGGAGGACTGCCTGTAAACTCGTCCAACGCCCTTTCTCCTTCACAACCGAATCTATCGGTTTTAAGGGAGTTAGCTTCAGCATCGGAGTGCTCAGAAGGTCGGCTTTATTTGAATTACAGCCTCCTAGTTCGGTTCTCTAGTCTAGGTAGATGAAAAATGCCTTACCCACCCGAGGAGCGGGACGAGTCGAGGAAAGGCCACGCGCGAACGGGCCTTTATTCTGCGGCGGAGATTTGAAATGGGTTCAGATCGTTAAGCCTGCGGTTGGGGAAAGCAGAGCTGGCGTCTTCTCCTTTTCTGGCTCGGGGTCCAGTAAAGTCGACACCCCACCCCACCCCCGACTTCAGCGGAAAGCGCCGAAAGCTCTGACGAAATCCCCGAAGCTAGCGAGCCCGCCTGGCTTCGCCTCTCCACCCGCGCGGCTAAGGGGAGGAAAGGGCTCTGGGGTCGAGGCAGAAGCCGAGAGGAAAGCCCGTGGAAACAAGGAGAACGCTTCTTTCCTCAGACCTCCCGCGTGACCGTGAAAAAAAGCAAAGAGGAAGTTTTGCGCGACGATCCGGGCCCCAGGGTCAAAATGGGGACAATCTGAAGCTTAACAACGCTAGAGCTTGCTCTGGCGACTAACACCAAATTAGCCTTTAGATTTAATGCAATAAATGGATCCCACAAAACCCTGTAAAACTGGCTTGGGTGTATCTTAGAAGCCGGTGAATTGAAAAAGTTACATCCGGACTGATGATAAAATAAATATTGGGCTGATGAGAAAAAGTTGCGGTGTGATTTATGACACTCTCCATCTTAGCAAGTTTAAGAGGTGTGCACTTCAACTCCCAGAAATCCCCAGCCAGACATGCTTCTCTAATGCTTATTGTGAAGGGCACAAGGGTCCTAATATTATTTTAATATATATTTGGCTAATATTGAACTAGCACAAGTAAGGAAAATTCTGGAGCTAGATGCAATTAGAGTCATCACATTCAGAATTCTTTTCTAATGGTTTAGATATTCCACGACTCAAAACACATTTGAGTGGAATTGTTACTTCTATTCCCCGTCCTGCACTGTGAATTAGATATAAAGGAACTAGAAATTTGGTTTTCCGCAAGACTGAGTACTTTTATTCAAGAGAATGCTAGGTTATTTTGAAAGAAACAATTTCCTGGGTACAGAAATAAGGTAGTCGTTGACTTAGGACCAAAATTGAGCCCAAAATGTCCATTGCTAAGCAAGACAATTGTTAAGCAAGTTTTGCCCCCCCAATTTCTTGGCACAGTTGTTAAGGGAATCACTGCAGTTGTTAAATTAGTAACACAGTTGCTAAGTGAATCTGGCTTCCCCATTGACCTTCCTTGTTAAAAGGTCGTAAAAGGTGATCATGTGACCCCAGCACACTGCAATCGTCATAAATATATGCCAGTTGCCAAGCATTCAAATTTTGATCATGTCATGTGACCATGTGGATGTTGCTGCAACAGTTCTGAGGGTGAGAGCCATAATCATAAGTCACTTACTTCAGTGCCATTGTAACTTTGAATGATCACTAAATGAATGGTTGTAAGTCAAGGGCTACCTATACACATATCAGTGAGGGGAAGGAAAGCTCCACCTCTGGATATACCCATTTTCTCCATGCAAAGCATGATCTCTTTCTTTCTCTTTCACTGAAAAAGTTTCTACGTTCAGGATAAAGTGGGGAGCCCAAGCTTACAAGCCTCTTGTAAGCTCCAGAGATCTGACTCAAAAAGTAACCTAATGCCTGCTTTCTATTGACAGTGGAATCTTTTCCCTTTCCCAAAGACATAGTCTTGCATTTGAGAAACCTTCCAGGCTGGAAAGCAAGAGTACTTGAAAACAGAGGCCAGAGAGCAACACCACAGGAAAAGAACTACGGAGCATAGTCGTCTCCCCAATGAGCAAGGCTGAAAGAACCTTCAGAAGGACTACATGTCTCCAGGTAAAAGGATCCAGTAGCAAGTGATGGGGAAGACCTCAGGCTGAGACCAACAGAAGCCCTGCCAACCATCTCTAAATAAATATATCTTGCTCAAATGGAACATCTGTGCTTTAATTTGGATTTATGGTTGCTTCCTCTCAACTTCTATAAGGACTGCTGCAGGACCTTCTCAGCTGCCCAGGTGTCATGCCCCCTTCGGAGTCTGAATCTGAGGAGGAAGGTGAACAGCTGACAGGGAGCAGGAGAGTGGCTCCATTGGCTGTGGAGGAAACTGGGGAAGGGCAAAGTCAGGCTGTGCAGAGCAGGGGAGAGGTAGAATAAGGAAGAGGGAGTTCAGAGGAAGACCAAGGCCCACCCCCTCTTCATCCTAGGGCACGCAGAGAAGAATGGAGAAAAGAGCAACGTGGGTTTGCATGGCTTATGATGGAGGAAAGGGCCCTGATTCCCTTCACAAGGCACACCTGCGGATGGTGTTTAAAGGAGAAGCAGGTGGATGGGGCGGTTGTCAGGAACAAATGTTGAGTTTATCTTGTGTTGGCTGTGGTTATGTGAGTTCCTGGCATCCTCCCAACCGGTTTGAATTACTGCCGTGTTACTTCACTTCTGGAACTCCTTATCTTGCCCTGCTGGATTTATTACCTTATCTTTCCTTGTTGGATTTATAGTTTAAAGTTTTCAGTTTACAACATTTAAATTGGAATATTTTTATTTATTTTATTTGGTTTGTCAATTGCTTACAAGATAATAGGTATAAGTAAAAACATAGTTATGAATACATGGATACATATAAGAAAAATAAAAGAAACAATAGGACAGGGACGGTAGGCACGTTGGTGCGCTTATGCACGCCTCCTGTCTGCAATTAAAGGCTGTTGCAGGTTTGGAGGAGAGTTTTTCTCCAGACCGGAAGATAACTGGAACATTGGGGGCAAAATGGAAGCTAATAAAGGGACCCAGACATATTTTCTGACTGTGTTGCCTTTGTGCCACACCCCGGGTCATCACACCAGGACAATTAAGTGAATTACTGTACAGGTTCTAAATAAATAAATATTGAGCATAACTGTTATTTCATTCCCATTTCAAGAACTTTGACCAAGGGCAGATGAAGGCAAGGACAGACCAAAAAGAAAAAGGAAGATTGTACAGGGAAGGGTTAGCTTTCCTATTGACATGGCACTATGGAAGGAGCAGAGGGTTGTCCTTTTCTCACCAGTCCATGAAGCTGGTGTGGCTTCTGGGGGCTCATCCACTGGGCAGCCAGTGCTTCCTTCATCGCACAAGTGCCAGTGGCCTCCATCTATCTGCTTGTCTCCGTCTTGAGGGTAATGGTGGGTAGATCAAAGGCAGTCCATGCCCCTGCAGAGCCAAGAACAATCCGACCACTTTTGTGTGCTGTTGCTAGGAGCCCAGAAAACTGAAAGGAAGGCTGGGAGCACATTAATCAGACTCGTTACAGTACAACAATAATGTCTCTCTCCCATGACACTCTCTACCCCAATCCCAAAGTCGGGTAATGCACCCTTGGGTTGGTTGGGAGATGTTCTCCAGACCGGCCTGAAGCCACCCTACCTTTTTACCTTATGCCCCCTCACTTCCCAATGTGGCAATCCCCATACACAAGATCATACATCACATTGCTTTAGACTGTCTACCTGTGCTGACTCCGGCTCATTCACTACCACAGATTCCGTTTATAAAATATAAACAAACAGGAAATACAACCCCTTTCATTACAGGGTAGCAGTCTTATTGCATGAATATTTGCAGGAGTGATGGGAATACATCAACAAGGAACACGGCAGGCCTATGGTCATAAATGAATGCTATTACTAGGACAAAATTATTTAGAATAAGGATGTGATTCAATTGTCTGTCTTTGAATCCGCTTTGGGAAACCAGGACCAGACACTACGATTCTGTCAAAAATCCAAATTATTAATTCATTAAGTCTTTACTGATAAATAAATATGCTTGTGTTTTAAAACAACATATATAATATTTATTCATTTATTTTATACTGCAAATTGCATTATCTTGTGCCAAATTTTTAATTATATCTGTATTTTGCTATTCAGGTCTTTTGCCTATAAATAGAAATAATTATTGAATAAATTTCTTAATTTCAGGATGTATATACAGTTTATGTATAATATATATTGTGCATCTACTACAAGCAGCTATCTAAAATATGTATTTTAAATATTTAAAATGTGAAAAATTATGCATATATTTGGTTAGTTGCTTCTCTCTGCAATTTTGTGTTTCTTTGGTATTTCTTTAGTATTAACTCTAGTATTGTTAGTAAAAATTTCTTTTAAAAAATATACAGCTTTTTAAAATAGCAGATTAGGTTTTTAAGCTGCATAGTTTTTAAAAATATAGTAATATAGTTGTATAGTCAGACTGCCATCTAGTAAATTGTATTTTTTGAAATTTAATAAAAAAGAAAAATGATTCATTAAGAAAACAAAATAATTTTTATGACAGTTTTTTCCCCTTTAAAGCAGGGGCTGGCTTCAATTGCATGGTGGCAGATGTTATTGTAACTTTTTAAATCTCCTTCCTACATAAATCCCTGCTCAGCATTGTAGCCTAAGTACTCAATTATTTTTAGACCAAAAATGAGGATACACCAAATTACTTTTGACTGAATTCAATGCTGCTGCTTCTTCTCCTTTTGCTTTGAAACACACAAGATCTGGCCATAACCCATAGCAGGTACCTGGTTTTGCCTCTTGGTTTCTATCTCTGCTAAACTCAGAAGAGTTCTATCCATCTCACCTTATTCCTGCTGCACTCGTCTTCTGACCCAAGCTAAACAAACGGACAAATCTGACATATATACAAATACAAAACTCATTACTAGGAGTTTGGAGCTATACCTGACAGCAAGTTTCTTTGGCTACACAAAGAGCAGATGCTGGTCAAAATAATCTGAAATAGAACCCCAGCAAAAACCTCTTAAATGGGCAACATTAAGTTCACTGGCAATAAAAAAATCTTATAAAATAGAAAAGCTCTTTCCACTGGGATAAAAGACTTTGAGGGAAAAGCTGGAATCAGCCTCCTCGGTTTGAATCAGAGTTTGGACATAATGGCTGAGAATATGGTAATCTTGAAAAATCCAGATGAATCAGGGCTGATTGCTGACTTACTATGTAGTCAAGTAATCTTCTCCAAACTGTTTTTTTTTTTCTTGTTATTCCTGTTTTGTTGCTTTTTAAATTAGCTGACAATTTGAGAGAAATCATTGCTTTTCTTGTTTACTAAAACAAGTTTAGGTGAAATCTTTGTAACGCATATAGAGATATAGTTGGCTTACCAAGTTTTAGCAACACACTGGATAGGAATCCCTATTCTGCTGCAATCTGGAAATCAATATGAGAAAAAGATCAAGATAATACGGTTCATTGGATTGGACTTTAGAGATCTGGGTTTAAATCCTCAGCTATGTAATGATTTTGGTTATACTATTCATTTTACTAACCTTGTCATATAGCAACAGAGCAACAGAATAATATTGTCTTTTTGAGAGAGAATGCAAAAACTTTACAGAATACAAATTTAGTAAGTTATATGGATGCTAACTGGTCTCATATGGGATTATACGCCAGAACCAGTGGAAGGATAGTCTAAAAAATGAAGTCAATATTATGCCCGGCTGAATTTTCCCCAAATTCTGCAAGCAAGAAATGGTGGAATTACAAAATAAACAATGTAATAGAAAATTAAGAGGTTAACATGTTCTGGGACATTAAAATTCAGGCAAGCACCTGCCACATAGCCCCAAGACTTAACAATTGTTGCTAAGAAAGAAAGAAAATATCTGGATAGATTTTTGCAATACCTGAAGACAGTAGAAGGGAAGAGAAAGAACTGGAGAAAATCACAAAATACAAAGACCTGCAACTAGAATGATTGTGTCAAAAGAAAGCAATAGTATCAACAGTAATAGAAGCCTTAGTAGTGGTAATGGAAGTGCACTTACAGCCGCAATGTTCAATGTTCAAAGAATCTCTCCATGATTGACCAGTGGTGGCACAGTGGTTAGAATGCACTATTGCAGGCTAATTCTGCTGATTTCCACGGGTTCAATCCTCACCTGCTCAAGGTTGATTCAGCCTCCAAACTTCCAAGGTCAGTAAAATGAGGATCCAGATTGTTGGGGGCAATATGCTGATTGCTTAGAGAGGACTGTAAGGCACTATGAACCAGTATATACTGTAAGTCTTTTGCTGTTGCTACTTGTCGACCTACATATTTCTTTTCTAATATACCACACAAACAGCACCACAAGGAAATTAAAATTGCTATTTATAAGATTCAGAAGAAAATAAGATAGACATTTACAAAATGCTGAAGTGGGAACTCAGGAAGAACCTTGATTTGCCTACAATTATAGTTGGTGTGTAAAGGTAATTATTTAGAAAGGAAAACTTTAAAAGAAATATATTTTTCAAACACTGAGAAATGACCCATGGGGCCAGGTGAAATATGTAAAGTTCTGTCTACTGTTCAGGTGCTGTCTCAACAATCTAAGCTTGGTTGGGCAGCCCTCAGTTAAAGAAACATCCTATGTAAAACAAGTAACAACTACTCTCTCAGAAAAAAAGCTTCCCTTAGAGCTAAATTAAACAAATTGTGTTACTGTTACAAAACAAAAACTGTTTTTTTTAAAAAAAACAAGCTGACAACATATATTTAGGTTCCATAACACTACAGCTGAGCTGGTCAAAATGTGACTTACCATGCAGTCCTCTGTGAATTTATTCATTTGTATGTCCTACTGTGTTCATCAAATTGTACCTCCACATAAGCGTGAATCAGATTTTGTCCCCATATGTTGCAGTACAAGAATAGGCAACATGTCGCTGAACTACAGCTCCCAGGATCCCTCACAATTCACCATATTGGCTGGAGCTGGTGGAAGTTGAAATTCAGCAATATTGGAAGGTTGATCCATTGCCCACTCTTGTACTACAGCATATGGAGCAGCAATCTGATTCACACCTATCTAGATGTAAGCTGTGTTGAGCACAATGTGTAATGGAATGTGCGAATGACCTTGGAGAAAGAGGGGAAGAGATGCTGCCTAGGAAACAATCAGGCAAGAGAGGGAGGAGCCTCCAGTGGTTTCACAGTCAATGAAAGAAACTTAGGAAGGAGCCCCTCCCCTTAATGAGCAAGTAGCTAAAAAGGATGACGGGAAGTTGGTGCCCTCAGGCTACAAGATTCTATTAATGTAGCCTGACAATAGAGTAAAATCAGTCCATCTAATCATGTTTCCTGGTTCATGTTTTTCCTAAATCACATCAGATTTAGTTCATCTTGTAAGTCTCATCACCACTTTTACATTCAGTATTCTCCCCCAGAGGATGCATGGAATAATTGTCTTGTCCGGAATGGTATAGGGTCTCCTGTTTGAGCAGGGGGTTGGACTAGAACAGTGGTCGCCAGCCGGTGGACTGCGGCCCACTGGTGGTCCGTGAGAAAATTTTGGTGGTCCGCAGAGAAATGTCAACCCCGGAGCACCCCCACAAAGCAATTAATCTAGGCTGTGCAGGAACACAAGGCTGCTCCGCCCACATGGCCCATGGAAACCCTCCTGCCCACTCACTCCTTACCTGGCAAACTTGCTTGCTAAGTTGCTATTTTTTTTCCCAACCATCAGCTATTCTGCTCTGCTGGGAGATTTAGATTAGCTAGAAATCAGGAAATCATTGGATTTCTTGCTGTCTAGCTAATCTTTAGATCTTAAGCAGAGCCGAACGTCCCTTAGGACTGAAGGTTCTATTATTCAGTGCAGACTCAGACAGCCGATGGCAGAAACACAGTTCTCTAAGTGAATCTGTGATTCTGTGAGCAATTCAATCTGTCTGCCTGCTTTGCCTGATTTTGTGTAAAAGTTGCTCTTTAATAAAAAATTCAATATTTACATAAATATTTATATTTACATACAAGCCATGCCCAGCCAGTCACATGACCACCAAGCCACACCCACAAATTAGGCCACGCCCAAGAACTGGTTGTTAAGAAATTTGAATCCCACCCCTGCCTCTGTGTGTTTGTGTGTGTGTATGTGTATGTGTATGAGAGAGAGAGGGGGGGAGAGGGAAAGGGAGAGGTTAGATCAGATCTCTCCCATTAAGAGGCAGTTTCGGTGACCTCGCGTTTCACGGCCTGTTAGCTCAAGTCAATTGGCTCTCCCTCAAATCTGGCCGGATCTTCAATGTGCACAGACTCTCTCTCTCTCTCTCCCTCCCTCCCTCCCTCCCTCCCTCCCTCTCTCCCACCAATGTCAGCAAGCCACTGTCAAGCAAAATTCATATTAGTGGATTTAAAATTATGAGTTTGGTGGTCCCTGAGGTCCAAAAAGTTGGCGACCCCCTATTATTCTGTTATTTTCTTCATCAGTCAAGACACCTAAATACCCAGCTGCTGGTTCACAAGGATGATGAAGAAGATGTGAATTTTTAGTACTTGCAAGCTCTGTGTGTGTATACATTTAAAGTC
The DNA here is from genome assembly GCF_049901735.1 of Notechis scutatus. NCBI lineage: Eukaryota > Metazoa > Chordata > Lepidosauria > Squamata > Elapidae > Notechis > Notechis scutatus. The sequence goes on from NC_142013.1 coordinate 91,385,263, forward strand.
TGTGGCAATATCTCCACTGAATGCATTTGTGCAATCCCAGGCCAAGGGCCAATTCAGTATAACTATCAATATAACTGTAGGACCACAGTGCAAAATCACTTGCTTGGTTCCTCTTTGTTTCATTTTGCAAACATGCTTTTTGTATTTTAGCAACCCACTGGTGAAGTTTTAATATTTCCTTTGGTTTTTCGTATCAGGTATTCATTGATATTTCACTGAGCTAGATCTTGGACATAATGAATAGCAGTGGACTCAGCAGGTACAGTGAAGGGAGAGTTCCAAATACTTCTATACAGCCAAAGACTCAAAGGCATTTTTCAATAGCTCAGGCAACAGGTTGCAGCCTCAAGCTCCAATTTATTCAGTGGGGGTAGGACAGGATTTGCCAATTGCTAAGCCCCAATTTTCTCAGCCAAAGGTAGAAATATTTCAAAATAGTACGGCATTCTATTTGAACCTTGAGTCAGTTAGCAGACCTCCAAAACATGCCTGATACTATTACAAATAAGCTTGTCAAGATAAAAGCAATTTTTAAAAAATCTAGGTAAGATAACTTTGTAACTGAAATCTAATATACTTATGAAGATATCCTGTTATCTTACTCAAAATGTATCAATTTGAACTGAATAGTCCTCTATATTAGAGATCCATTAAACTGAATTTTATGGAGGAAAGTAATAGAAATCCATGTATGCAGTGAGGATTTTTGTGGCATATATATATGCCCTTCTTGGAATCACATCTGCAGGTAATGCCATTCATACGTACATGTCCTAAAATCCCATGAATATAATTCTAAGGCAGGTTTAGTTTTGCAAACAAAAAGATTTGTTCCCTTCAGATCCCGTCTAATGCCCAGAAGAGATAATTGGGACATTAATAAACTAGGTGTAAACAAGGCCTCCCCATTCAAACATATTGTCAAGCCATGCTTTAAAAAAATAACAATCATAGATTCTGATTGTAGCATATTGGTAAAAATAAGCCAAGTTTTTTCCCCCAAATAGTTACACATGTAACACTAAGCTTAAACAAACAAAAAATCTGTGGAACAGCTCTGATTTTCCTTTCTCCTGCCCAGAAAATCACTCAAGGTGATAAAAGTTATTACCCAATGCAGCAATTCTGAGAGCAGGAATGTCCAGAAGGTTCTGGTAAAAAATACTCAAGATGGTGGGCATTTTGGCTGAAGCTCTGACTTTTATGTACGTATAAAATATAAGACCCGTGTGTTCATGTATAGTGTTTTTCATGTGCTTCGGTGATCACACCATCATGGCCTCCATCTTTGACTGTTTTGACTACCTCCTGCGGACGGGAACACACACACACACACACACACACACACACACACACACACACATGGTCTGAGAGTAAGTCTCATTAAATTCAGTGGTGTTTCCTCCTGAGTAGACAAGAATATACTCTAATCGTTATATTTGTGTTAATTTGTCAAGCTTGAACTTGTCATATGAATGACACAATCATATGAATGATTCATATTATATTAAAGTCATAATGTGTTCATTTGGGGGATGAATGGTCCTCCTTAGACACGTATCGAAAATCAGCCCTATTCCAGAAATTAGTGAAAATCTAGTTAAATTACAGATCAGGATGGATTACAGTATTAGTCAATCCAAGAGGAGGAGGATGGATTAATAAATGGCATACAAGAAGCTATAAAATATTAAGAGGTCCTCTTAGTGATCTGGCCCAAAAGAGAACAAAAAGGAGCACAAGTAACAGCCAAACAAAGAAATGCTGAAACAAAGCAAGCAAAGAAAAAACAACTCTGAAGAGTGGATTAGTAACAAAATTAAGATCAGAAGTAAGATTACTTTAAAAAATATGTCACAAAATCAGTTGGCTCAGTGATTGGACTAATTCCAAACCATTAAGAAGAATAAAGAATTTTTCTAGAAAAATGTTAATGGAGAACATTTACTAAAAATTAAAAATTAGACAGAGAGCTTTCACATCAGATCCTTAAAGTGTGATACTGCTTTTTTTTTTTTACAACCATATAGATCACAGGTGTCAAACTCGTGATGTCATGTTGTTGTCGCGTGACATATTGTGACTTTTTCCCCTTCGCTAAACAGGGGTGGGCATGGCCAGTGCATGACACATCCAGCCCGCGGGCTATGAGTTTGACATCCCTGATATAGGTCATTAAAATCACCTCCCACATCAAGATCTGAAGAGAACAGGGTGTCCATATAATGCAATAATTAGAAAACATGCATTTGAAAAGCATTTTGGAAATAAGAGATTACAATAATCAAACATATGGTAGAAATTAGAGAAATGGGAAAAGGTAAATCATAAGTGAATCCCCTTGTGAAAGGGGATTATTATGTATACATAAGTTTCTTGGACTTTTTAATAAAACCCCAGCTTAAAGGCTCCTTAGTAAACTTACAATCAGGATAAATAGACAGAATTCTCTTATAGATTAGAAACTTCCTATACAATAGAATATATAAAAACAGAATAAACAAGGTCTTCTCGCAATAATGAGAAATTAGAAAATGGACCTTTCAAATCTATAGTGGATCTAGTTCTGTTTAAGTTCCTAAGTGAACCGCATACAATGAAGTGTATGATAGCAGAGGGTAACAAATTACTTGAATGGGAAAAAATACAAAAATAAAGCTTTCCACCAAAAAACCAATCCCCAAATTTGGGTGAATTGGCAACCAATGGCAAATGGGATTCAATGTGACTGCAGTAATTGAAAACAAAAACAAAAACCAGAAGGCAACCATAGGCATACTACATGAAAGTGAAATTCCTACCTTGACCTGCACATACATATCTGCAAAGATAGTGTGGAAAAGATTGCACTCATAGGTTTGAAAGTTTATCCTCAGCATATCCTGAATGAAATATTTATATAAAAATAAGGAATTCTTAAGACTCCAGATAGAAAGCATGAGAATAAATACCAGCATGTGCAATTTGCAATGTTGCCTGACATTAATTTATTTACAATTATATTCATTTATTCACTTGCTCCTAGAAAGAGAATTATACCTACTCTGCATTTTGCATTACATCCTACTAGAATCTACATATAAAATAATGAATGTATTCAATAAGTGACAGGAATGGCTATTATGACACTTTTTAGTACACAGGAATTTTATCATCTTTCATCTTATTGTTCAACTTAAACAAAACAAGTAAATTAAAATTGAAAACACACATGCTGAAAAAAAACCAATAGAAAATCAACATGTAAAACAACAGCTTATGTTAAAACATGTAAAATATTGTTCCCCCAAAGCTTTGACCCCATAAACCTATTAACACAGAATGTGCCAAGTGAGCCATAACAGAGACCATGTTTTAGGTTTAATTTCAAAAGGCCTTATCTCCAGTCCCCAATTGTCAAAACTCTGAAGGTGCCCATGTATAGAGCAGTTATCAATGGACCTCTGAAGATGACATTATTAGACAGGCAAGAGTTATACATATGCTTAACCTCTTGGAACTTTGTTTAAAGCAGCGTTTCTCAACAGTGGCAGCTTTAACATCTGTAGACTTCAGTTCCCATAATTCCCCAGCCAGCATGCTCTGAAAACCACAGTTCTAAAAATTTTCAAGGTCGAGAAACACTTATTAAAGGAATGTTTACCTTGTTTTCCTTCCTTTTCAAAAAGGAAGGAAAACAACGTTTAATTCAACATATGAACATCCTAAAGATCACAGCCAATCACTGAAACTAATTCAGACACTAAAATCAACAAAATTAAAAGAAAGAAATTAAAAGAGTATTAAATGACCAATGTATTAAATTAGGTATCAGTAAAGCTAAATTCTCAGTTGAGAGAAGCCATCTTCTCTTCATTTGCAAACAGACTACACCTAAAGAGCAAGATATCTCAATTTCCTCAGATACTGATTTTAAAGCCATAGCTGCTTTATGAAAGCCTTCTTTTATATTTCTATAACTGGGCTTTGGAAGTCGATAATTCCTACAAGAGCAAAGAATCTTTAAAAATGGCATGAGCAGTTGTCTGGAGAAGAAAATGTTTTTTAAGAAGCCAGCTTGGAAACTGCTGAAGGCTTTAAAACTCATAGTAGACCTAAAATGGAGGACGTTAGCACACTGGGCAAGTGAGACAATGATCCTAACATTTGTCCCAGCCAGTATTCTAGAAGCAGCAGCAGCAGAGTGGCCTACACCCATTGAAGTTTTCTACTGATCTTCATGGGCATCCTCATGTCCAAGTAGTCCTTGGGTTACAACCACTTGTTAAGCCACCCTTGCAAAGCTACCATGGCATTGAATGGGCGGGACTTACAAACGGTCCTGAAATTACAGCCATCACAGCATTCCTATGGTCTCACAATCATGATTTGGGTGCCTGACAAATAGTTTGCAAACATGTCTTCTCAAGCCTTCATGTCTACACCATACCAATGTTGTCCTTCTTAAGTAGCAAAGTTGGTCCTTGTATTCACTTGAGGTGTCTTGCTGAGAGTTTAATTCAAGTAAATGTAAGTACAGACCTGTTCTGACTTTGTTGCTGAGGCTGGCAACAGCAGAAACGAAGGGGCCTCAACTGATTTGTGCGGCCCCATCTCTTTTGCAGGGGTGTGAGGCAGTGGTGGGATTAAAAAAAAAATACTATCGGTTCTGTGGGTGTGGGTTGGTGGGCATGGCAGGAGAAGGATACAGTAAAATCTCCATTCCCTCCCCACCCCACTAACCTGCTTTCCAGCTCCGTTCTCCTATGCATGGAAACAAAAGAAGACCCAGCCGATCAGCTGGGACTCGGGAGGCAGAGAATAGATGGGGGCGGGGCCAGTCAGAGGTGGTATTTGCCGGTTCTCCGAATTTACTCAAAATTTCCGCTACCGGTTCTTCAGTACTGTCAGAATCTTCTGAATGGTGTGAGGCCCTTAAATAAGGCTTCAGTCAGGGCTCTCTGGGTGTATGCATGTGTGTGTGAGAGAGAATGAGAGAATCAAAATATGGCCGTTATGATCGAAGTCTTACCTTTTGATATATGTGTCACATGCGCATATAAAAGGTGTGGAATTTCAATAACGGAATTACATTCCACAGATTTTGTTCCCACCTGCTGATACCTCTGGCTTTAGTCTCTCTTTTCTGTAGTGATATCCCTTTTCATGATCAAAGGTCCCCTGTAATCTTTGCCAACTCTTCTCAACTTCCCAATGTGCTGTAGTTGCTGTTTTGTATTTTCACTTTCTTTCCACCCAGATTTTTCGCCCTTACTTTTCCTATTTCCTTCCGGTATGCCTTCTCTTTCCTCTATGAACCACACATTGTGTACGTGTGGAGCACCTTAGAAGAATAGCTGCCAAAGCACTTTGTATTGATATCATCCAACTGCATAGCATTTATCAATCCAGTAAGGCTTCAGAGCTATACTGCCCATTTCCTGCATCACAATTCTTGGCAGAGCCTAATTGAGAAATTGCCTTCCTCACATCTGTTTTATTTTTTACACTGCTACCAAATGCAGAATACGCGGTTTCCCACACATGTAACCAAACATATAAAAGCAGTAATATTAAAATAAACCCCCGAGGGGGAGGGAGAAGTGGAGCAGGCAGTATTTGTTTTGAAGAACTTCTTATTCTTCAGGGCAAGTTCATATGTCAGATTGCCAAGTCCAAAACTACAGGGATCAGACAAGGGAGGCAGCACCACATTTTTCTTAGTTATTTTTGCAGCTGGTTGGAGGAATAGAGCAATCGACTCTCTCCACAATTCATGGAAAATGAATTTGCCTGACAAAACTTTTGAAACAGATGATTTTTCCCAAAATATCCCTCCTGGTTTCCTTGTGGCCAGCAAATGTGCTGTATTTTGGGGAAAATCATCTGTATTTTGGGGAAAAATCATTCTTGAGTATGACATTGCCTCTACTAACTGCGGAATCCATCCAAGGATCTACTTGGCAACTGTTTAAACCAGAGGCCTCTACTTGGATCTACTTGGCAACAGTTTAAACCAGAGGCTATGCTGGCTGGAGAATTCTGGGAGTTGAAGTCCACAAGGCTTAAAGTTGCCAAGTTTGGAGGCCTCTGGTTTAAGTAGAACAAATCCAGCTGAATTTAGCCTGAACTTTCTCAGAACAGTCTCAGAAGAGGCTGGTTACAACTAAAACATTAAGGTTTCATATACAGGTAATCCTCGACATACGACCACAATTGAGTCCGAAATTTCTGTTGCTAAATGAGCCATTTGTTAAGTAAGTTTTGCCCCATTTTATGACTTTTCTTGACACAGTTAAGTGAATTGTTGCAGTTGATAAGTTAGTAACCTGGCTTCCCCACTGACTTTGCTTATGAGAAGGACGCAAAAGGGGATCAAATGACCTTGGGTTCATGGCAACGGGCATAAGTATGAACCATTTGCCAGGCATCTGAATTTTGATCACATGGATGCTGCAAAGGTCATAAATGTGAAAAACGGTCATAAGTCACTTTTTTCAGCAGTGTTGTAACTTTGAATGGTGACTAAATGGACTGTTATAAGATGAGGACTACCTGTATGCATCTATAATTCTGAGTCATGAAAATCATCATGATTGTCATTTTGAAAACTGTAATCCCAGACCTTAGTTAGTTGGTTGATTCTGTAGTCAAATAAAGGCCAATAGGTTCACCTGGAAGCCTGTTTTCCCCCTTTGGAAAAAAATTAATCAAATAATTCTTTCCATTAGAAGAGTCGGACAAATAGTGTCTGTGAAAAATGTTGCATTATAGTTCTATCCATTACAACAGCTCTGTTACATAAGATTCCAGACAGTCACTCAAGTTAGGTATCATTCCCCTGTCAGAATCTGATTCGGAGGGGGAGGCTGAGCAGCTGACAGGGAGTGGGAGTGTGGCTCTGTTGGCTGGGGAAGAAACGGGGGAAGGGCGCAGTCTGGCTGGGCACAGCAGGGGAGACAGAATTTGGAGGAAGACCCAGGCCCACCCCCTCTTTATCCTAGGACACGCAGGGAGGAATGGAGAAGGGAGCAACATGAGTTGCCTGGCTTACGGGGCAGGAAAGGGCCCTGATTGCCTTCATTAGCTGCAGCTGGGAACACATTGTTTAAAAAGGGAAGCTGTTGGGAGCAAATCTTGAGTTATCTGGTATTGTCGAGGCTTATCTTGGTGTTCTTGGCCTCTTCCCAACTGTGTGTGTTTTGCTGTGTTTTCAAGTCTACAATTCCTTCTCCTGCCCTGTCAAGTTAATTATTGCAGCGTGGTTTGTTTGGATTTTTAGTTACAGTTTGTATGTACTTTGTTTTCGTACTGAGTTTTCTCCACTTAAAGGCTGTTCCTGGGGGAGTTTTTCTCCAGCTGAAGGTAACCCGGACATTGAAGTTGGAGATAATTAAAGGGACTCTTCTTGCTTATTTGACTATGTTGCCTTTGTGCCACGCCCCGGGTCATCACATTAGGTAGTTTCCCTTCAATCCTCCAGATTTTGGAGTTTTTCTTCCCCCAGTTCCATATATCTGCTGCTGCATGTTCAAATTGGAAGGATTTGCAGACAAAGTTTCCTTATCCTTATTTTTCGTAAGATTGTTTCTGAAAATCTCATGAATGCTAAACATACTCCTTATTGTTTCTTGGTGTTCCACTGATAGATTCAGTTCTGTCCTGCTGACATAGAGGCATTTGTTTGAGGTTAAAGAAAGTAATAATTTATAGAAGAACACAGATACTTCTTTGTTCCATTATTAATCTATGTATCTCCTAGTCTTTGCCACCATATATCTCAATCTAGTTTTCCATGGTTAGGGCCTCAGCTTCTGCTCTTTCTGAAGTCTAGCTTTAACCACCCTTTGGCCATTGATGGAACTTAACATTTTAATAATAATTTTAAAACCTAGAAGATAATTGCTGCAAAGCAATTCCATCTTTGCACACACTTGTAGCTCTATAGGGTGTGGTCTGTACAGGTAGTCTTTGACTTACAAGCTTTTGTGATGACCTTCTGACAAACAATATCAATGGGGAAGCCAGATTAACTCAACAACTACGTTATTAACTTAACAACTACAGTGATGAACTTAACAACTGAATGTTTTGTATTGCATATGCTTAACGAAATCCAGCAGACTGCTACTGGACTACTGTTCTCTCCCAATCTTCCTTTCTTTCACCAAATGTGTTTTACTCATACAGAACTGCAATAAAGAAAGTGAAATTCCATCTTTTTCCATGACTTCTACCCTTCTCTGGTTTACTGTGGTGGGATTCAAATAAATTTACTACCGGTTCTCTGGGTGTGGCTTGGTGGGCATGGCTTGGTGGGTGTGGCAGGGGAAGGATACTGCAAAATCCCCACTCCCGGGCAAAGAATATGGCAAAATCTCCATTCCCTCCCCTCCCCACTAACCTGCTTTCCAGCTCCGTTCCCCTGTGCAGGGCAACAAAAGAAGACCCAACCAATCAGCAGGGACTCGGAAGGCAGAGAAGAGATGGGGGCGGGGCCAGTCAGAGGTGATATTTGCCAGTTCTCTGAACTACTCAAGATTTCCGCTACCAGTTCTCCAGAACTGGTCAGAACCTGCTGAATACCACCTCTGCTCTGGTACCTATAGCAATATGACCCTGGTGCTTCTGAAAAGGTGGTTCTTACAATGTTATCTGCTAGGTTTAAGGGCAAGTATAGTCTTTGGACTGCACTCCCTATGTGGACTGTCACCTCCCATATATCCAGCTAGCACCATCAAGACCAGAGACAGGGAAGTCTGCAGGGAGATTGAAAGGGGATGCATATAAAACTGGAGGTAGGACATCCATCATTCAATGACATTTTTGATGCTCCCTGCAGACATCCCTGATCATGAATGGTAGAAATTACCGTCTATCAAGTTGGGGGATGGGGGGAGGAAACAGAGCAACTTTTGCAGGTGTCACTCACGTGTTTTTTGGTTCCCCAATCAGGGTTGTCTTTCAGAGGGTTATGGGGAAAGGATATAGCATGGTTTGGTACAGAGCCTCCCACATAGGTGTTAAGGCATTTGTGAAGCTCAAAGATAAAATATCTAGGTTGGATTTTTTTTGGCTCATTTTTAATTCCTTTTCCCATTTTCCTCATAGCGTACAGTCAAAGTTTGAGGGCTTTGTTGCCTATTTCAGGAGGTATAATTCAAGGGGATGTGCCTTTGATTAATTCTGAAAGACCACAAAAGGGGAGAAAGGCATTTTCAAAAATACTTCAGGATTTTTACTCCACTCTCATCCTCTTTTGAAGCATCTGACATGACTGGGGTTAGGGGAAAATATTGGGGGGTGGGAGGGGTGTTCTATTTAGGGCTTTGCTTTTATCGTGATCCAGTCTAGACAAAAGCAGCTCTTTGTTACTACCGTCCTTCTGGTTCAACTGTCAGATTGATGGGTGCTTTGTATTTCAGGGAATCTCATTTGCTCTGGAACATCTTGAGGTCTGCATTCTCTACCAGCAGGAAAGTATTATGAGAGCAAATGGGCAGGATCCAAGGGGAGCATTCCAGGGAGACAGCAGTGAGCCCACACACCTCAGATCATGGCCAACAGCAGGGGTGGGATTCATCCGGCATTACTACCGGTTTGGTATTTGCGTTTGGAGCATCTTAACTTACTGCACCTCTGTATGGTTTGCCAATTGCACAGTGGCAGATAGGAAAGCACTCCAGAGGGTTAATATCATTGCCCAGAAGATCATTGGTTGACCTCTCCCCTCTTTGGAAGAGCTTTATAGCTCCCGCTGCCTTAAGAAAGTTCAAAAACATTCTCAAAGATCCATCTCATCCTGGGAACCCTTTTTTTGAACTATTACCATCTGGCAGACGGCACAGGATAATAAAGGACAAATAGGCTGAAAAACAGCTTCTATCCCAGGACAGTAACTCTACTGTATTCTACTGTATAGTGCAGTATTGATACGGTGTCAGGGGGTGGGTTTCAATTCAATGTGTGGAGTATGAAGGATGTGTGTTTGTGTTTATTTTCATGGTCATGATGTGCACTGAAGATGGTGTTTGATTTCGTTGTTCGAGGTGCAATGACAATAAAGTAAACTAAACTAAACTAAAACTAATGTTACTAACAGTGCTAATGTTAATGGAAACCAGCCACACTAAGAGAAAGCTTGGATGAAACAATTCTCTTCATATTCTAATATACAAGGGTAGGAGAGAATGTTGTTGAACCACCTGCTTGTGCAGGTGGGTTGGTCTAGAAGACCTCCAAGGTCCCTTATTCTGTGCTGTTCTCTTAACCCACATAATTAAAATGGCACCCTGCAAAGGAAGCTTGAGATTCTTATGAAATTGCATGAACATAGTCACATGTGGAATGGCATAACCCAACAATTCTGGTACCCATCCTGCCATTGGAGAATAAGTCTAAGCTCCTTCTGCCAAAGGGGGATGTGAGACTATACCAAATTTGACATGAACACAGAAGATTGAACTGCTGGATCATAGATCAGAAGTAACCACATCTCCTCCCTGGGTACTTCGTGTTCCACTACTCAATGATCAGGAGTCCTCTGCCTCATGTTTTCTTAGGTTTCAAAAAAATAGTTTTCCTACCATCTGAATTAGCTTCAGAAAATTTGGTCATTTCTAGATTGAATTTTGCTCAGTCCTTAATCACAGCAGCACATGCAATCTTAAATATATTTACTTGGAGTAAATCTCATTGAATTATTCTCCCATAGAAGTATATTTATAATTGTGATTTCAATTTCATGAACAAATAACATCTTTCCTAGCCAGCTAAGTAGTCTTCATATGTGTACAGAACATTTCTAAGATTGTAGTTTTGAACATACACCTTCAGACATGCATTCTACTCCAATCAGAAGAATTTAGCTTATGCTAGTAGCATAAAAAGTCCTCTTCTACTATCAGCCTGGAGTTTATTTTCAGTGGAAAAAAACTAAAAGGGAACATAATCATAATCCCAAGTACTTTGCCAATTTGGAATTTGAGCAAGAATTCTCTTCCTTAAATTTGTTCAGCACTACTTGAAAACAGGGACTAGAACAGATGTCATAGCAGAAGTGCTGGCACCTTGCCTTCCTGATTAGGAAGGACAAGATTTAGAAGCAGGAGCTTCTGGGAGAAATTTGAAGTTTAATAGCAGAGGATGTTGATATTTAAAATCCAAAATATTTCTAAGAAATTATTCTACTGGCTTTAAAATCTTTATCACACACATATGAGCAATAATAACACTCACTCTACAAAAGCCACATTTTATCCCCAGACTTTCAGAACACAATACTCAAACATTAAAATTAAAATCCAGGGTTAACATTTTTTTCCCTTTTTCTGTGACTATACATAGGTCTGAAAAGTAAAGAAAAAATTGCAGGAAAGCAAAAAAAGCATTTCTGAAAATATTCTTTATTATTTCTGCAGACCTTTCAGCCGAACTCTGTTTAATATAGCTACCTGCTGCTATTCACCAAGTTCTCTCATTTAATCAAGTTCTTAATACTTTTAAATTTATGGATATTTATGATATTTTTATTTCCCCTTTTCTCCTGGAAGTACATACTTGGCTTCTTTCATTTTATTTTTGGAAACCAACCAGTAAAAGGATTTAGAGGAAAATAAAACAACCGGCCAAAGGCCACTCCTCAAATCACAACCCAATATGCAACTATTTCACCAAACCAGCTCTCATGGTTCCAGCTAATGTGTCAAGTTTTCCAGAGCAAGAAACATATGAATATGTTGGATGGATGGATATGCTCATCTACAGCTGCAAGCATGCAGCAACTGACTTCCAAGTTCTTGAGCTAAATAATAGAAGATAGATACAGATAGATAGATAAATAGGTAGGTAGGTAGGTAGGCAGGTAGGTAGGTAGGTAGATAGATAGATAGATAGATGGATGATAGGTAGATAAATGATGGATGATAGCTAGATGATGGATGGATGGATGGATGGATGGATGATAGGTAGATAAACGATGGATGATAGCTAGATGATAGATGGATGGATGGATGGGTGGGTGGGTGGGTGGGTGGATGATAGGTAGATAAATGATGGATGATAGCTAGATGATAGCTAGATGGATGGATGGATGGGATGGGATGGATGGATGGATGATAGGTAGATAAATGATGGATGATAGCTAGATGATAGCTAGATGGATGGATGGGATGGATAGATAGAAATAGATGATAGATAGATAAATAGAAGGTAGGTAGGTAGGTAGGTAGGTGGAGATAGAGAGATAGAGATGATAGGTAGAGATAGATAGATAATAGACAGGCAGAGAGACAGGCAGGGGTGGGGGGAGAGAGAGAGAGAGAGAAAGAGAGAGAGAAAGAGAGAGATGCCATTTCAGGTGACAGAGCCATGCAGTTATTCCATTCTCAGTGTGAGATGCATGAATTGTCCAAATGTTTGTGTCAGCAGCACCTCCTCCATGAAATGTGGTGGGGGCGAGTGATATTACTGGCTTACATTCAGAATCTTCTTCCCACTTTATTCCTGCTGTTTCTTTCCATTCTCTCTTAGAAAGGGGATCCATTATGACAAGTAAAAGAGTAAGAGTAAGCTCCATCAGAGAGAGTAAGATTCTCTGAATGGCATCACTAGGGGACCTCCCTTCCTGAAGGAGTCTCCCATTTCACAGGTAAACTGGAAGTGTCTGAGATAAGGAAAATGCTCCAGAGCTCAAAGTCACATGCAGTTGATCTTTGGTCCCATTAGCTATGTCTCCTCCTTCCTTCCTGCCCACCCAGCTCTTCCTGCTCACCTACAGAGGCAGGGTAGTCTCCATGACTGTATAATAGTTAATGGCAATCCATTATTGCCGTAAGTGATTAGGACAATGAGTCGTTAATTTTAATAAAGTATTAGTGCCTTTCCCTGACCACAGGAAATTATTAGACCTTCAGAGTAACGAGGGGAAAATCTTGGCCATAAAACCACAACCCTCAGCCAAGCAAGATTTCAGAGCAGTGGAGAACAGATGTCTAGCTTTGCAGCCCATTCTTTTTTTTTTTTTCCCTGGACTTGAGGATGGGAGCTAGGCATTTGCTTTTGTAAATGGAAGGGGTATGTTTGTATGTGTGCGTGCACACACCAGTAAAAAATAAGTTTCTATTTTGTTTCCCATTGTTCCCTTCCCATCTTTGGATTTTTGCTTATTTTTGTAAGCATCTTTCCCTTCTTCCATTTCCTTGCTCTGTGCATCACCCCTTCCTCTTCTTTTGACTGTTGTTTGAAGTCTCTTTTACCGTTTTTTTTTTTTTTAAAAAGCTCATTTTATTATTTCCCTCCTCTTTTCTAGCTAGATCAAAGGAGCTTCTCTTGTAAAAATATTTGCTTCTCTTTGGCCAATTAAGTCACCGTGTGTGAGGAACCAGGGAGGAAAAGAGAACTGAACTAAATGACTCGCTTTGCTGAACAGCCCAACATTCTCCTGGCCTGACTCACTGAGAAGCGCACATCTTAAAGAGATACATCCCTGTAAGGCTCGGTGGGCCTGGCTGTTGCCATCCCAGGGAACAATCATCTCTTGGGTTCAGCCATGAGAATACTGGAATGGGACAACTTGCCTCCGCCAACTCACTGCCACCCAGTTGCCACAGGACAACACCACATGGCCAACTTTCCACAGAGACAACTTTGCTACGGATGGGCGAGTGAGCAGGTGGGAAAAATGCAGAGCAGCAGCAACAGCCAGGGGTTTCCCATTTTCATACCCCCAATGGTGTCCCCACTGCTGTCAAGCTCCCGACTGAAGAGGCCAGGGACCACAGCAGTGGTGGTGGGCAGGGCAAGGGGCAGGAAAGTGGTGGTGTCCAGGGTGTCCAATTTTAACACCTCCTACCCACGGCTGCCACTCCTGTCACCAGCCTCTTCAGCCCAGAACTCGGTGTGATAGTAATGGTGATGGCAGCAGGGAGTGTGAAAATGGGATGCCCCTGGCTGCTACCACCACTCTGCGCCCTGCTCACCCACATACTCACCCGCCTGTCCGTCTCTCTCTCTCTCTCCCCGGCTGCTTGCAGGGAATTGTACCTGCAGCAAGTTGGCCATATAGAGTTGTCTTGCGGCAACTTGGAGGTGGTGAATGGGCAAAGATGACTTGACAGTGACGAGTTAGCTGTGGTGCGTTGTTCTAGGCAACTGGGAATACTATTGGAGAAGACATACTGGCAATAGAGCCTCCATTCACTTCTTTAACCTGCCTTACTGCTACTGCAATCAGAATTTTCAGTGTCCTAATAATTTTGAAGGTCTGTGGTTCATCCTTGTCCCCTCTGATACAGGCAAAACAGAATGTGTCAGTCAAAAGATGTCATTATGTGGGGATTAAGATGCAAAGCTTAAAAGAATCTGGTGACTGGTCTCTAGGATTCTGCTGCAAAGAACAAATATTTAAAAGAAATATTACTAGTAGTAGTGTCAGGATCACAATCAAAACAGCTCTACCAACATTAAATGCCTCCCACGAATGCTAACAGATTATTTTGTATTTTAAAAAGCAAGAATCTAGTTTTTCCACAAATTTTGAAATGCCCTAAGTACAAATATATATCTTACAAATGTGTCAGCTATTTAGGCTGCTGTATTAGGTCTTACACAGAGCTTAGACTCTTGAGCATCTGCTGTGCTATTTTTGCATGGGCTTGTTTGGATCAGTGTGAGATAAAGATTTAAAAAGCTATATAATAGTAAAATGTAAAGTCAAAAGAATGACTTCCAGATGTGATGGAATAAAAGTCCCTGAGTTCTTATCCAGGATGGCCTCAATACATTTGGGAAAGGTGGTTCTAAACAATACTGGTATTAAATTCAAAGGAAATTCAAATGAATATTTGACATAAAAATGTACAAATATTTCCTTTTCTTATGATTAAACTTATGGCAGAATGCACAGGGTTTATTAACTTCACCAAATTGTAATGTCCCATGTTCTTGCAACGTGATCGACCACTTTCTATATCATTCTGTTTCTCTTTAGCATTTATATGTTGCATCTGAAGAGCCCAAATCTCACTCTAGAAGTTCTCAAAAATCTTTAAAAAACATTTACATCCTACAGAAGCCATTTACAATGTCGTTTCCCATATGAAGGATAATTCAACAGTTACACCTGCGACATAATCCAAAATGTTTTGTTCTCCTGGATAATTGACTATGTTTGTTACTACCCAATGTCCAAAGAGCAAGTCTATGCACTAGGGGTGTCCAGCATGCTTCACTCTGTAGTTTGGACAAGACTAAAGATGAAGGGCTTGTGTACAAACATAATCTGCAATCCCATCACAAGTGGCTTTCTTCCTCTCAACAATAAGACTAACTTCTCTCACTTTCACAATGCACATCATAAGTATATTATAAGTGGATGAGAACAATGTTGACTCAATGATTAATCCTATCAACCCAGGGAATTACAGTGGACTGCTTGTTTTTTAAAAAATGCATCTAAAAGTGCAGTTTGTACATTTCTACTAAATACACATGCATTAGCAAACAAAATCCATTTTCTAAAAAGTTGGGGAAAAATATATTGTAGGGAAGGGGGATTGTGAGGTCACAATGACCATCAATCACTGCTGTGCCCAGAGTAATGTTTCCCTTTAATGTAAATTATACAGAAGGGTTGTTGTTTTTTGTTATAAAGAAAAGGATGTTCCTCTTGATACTAATAGTGAAAATGCCTTCTGCTCACTATCTCCTTTTAGGAGCAATTATGCATCTTTTCTATTTTCTCTCAATATTGCTTTTGTCAAGACTCTCCTGCCATATTGCCTTCTTGGCAGGAAAATACTGATGGTGGAAAGCAAATGAAGAGAAATTGCTTTGAATTCTGGAGTTTGTTGGCTGCCAAGTATCCCAGAGAAAGAAGAGGCAATCAAGAGGAAGCTGGGTTGAGTTCTGAGAACTGATAATTGGTTATATTTCTCCTGCCTCTGCAGGATATAACAAATGACAAATGCATCTGACATGTGAATGCTGCCAGCCTTGACAAGAGAAACATGAGTGCTAACGGAATAAGCAAGAATGAAACAGGCTCAGAAAATATTATTTGCCTTGGGGCCCTTATAGGGGAGAGTACCTTACCTTATAGGGTAAAACTGACCCAGGAACTTTAGTGATGAGCTGATGTCAAACATAAATAGAAACAAAATGGAAAGCCAAGCCAGAAATGTCATAGCAGTGGAACCTTGAGCACCCTGCACACGTGACAGTTACCTTTGACTGACCATCAGCACATTTCTGGCTGGGAGGTTGTTAAAGCAAGCAGAAATACTCCAGTTGAGGACACAAATTAGACTTTGAGGATGCACCAACATATTCTAAACTACCTACGTGCTTATTTCAAAGGCACATAAATTTGTTTCTGACCATTTAAATTAAAGGGAAGGATTTTTTTTTTCACAGTTAACTGTGCAACTATATATAAATGCAAAGCCACCTGGGTGCATAAATACAAATAGAGATGAACTAATTGCGTTTTTGTGGGTTCTGGAATAGGGGTGTAAAAAAAACCATCAGAAATAAAATGGAACTACATCTACATGGAAGGAGGGAACCTCCAAGGTTCTGTTTTGGCCCAGCATTCTTCAACAATTTCATAAAGGATTTAGATGAGGAAATAGAAAGGGAACTCATCAAATTTGCAGATGACACTAAACTGGCAGAAATATTCAACACTCCAGAAGATAGGCTCAAGATCCAGATTGATCTTGACAGACTTGAACACTGGGTCTATCTAACAAAATGAAATTCAGTGTAGAGAAAAGTAAGGTTTTACACTTAGGCAAGAAAAGTCAAATATACAAGTACAGATTCCATGAAACCTGGATCAATAGCAGTAAACTGTGGGAGGAATCTTGGAGTCCTAGTGGACAATCACCTAAATATGTGCCAGCAGGGTGTGGCAGAAGCCAAGAAAGTCAATGCAATCCTAGGTTGCATCAACAGAAGGTAGAATCAAGATTGCATGAGGTATTAGTACCGCTTTATAAAGCCTTAGTAAGACTACACTTAGAATACTGAATGTTACCAAAGATGTAGAAACTCTGGAAAGAGTACAGGAAAGAGCAACTGGAGGCTAAACCATATGAAGAATGATTGCAGGAATTGGGTATATGTCTATTCTAGTGAAAAGAAGGACTAGGGGAGACATGATAGCAGTGTTCCAATATCTGAGGGGGTTCCACAAAGGAGGAAGTCAACCTATTTTCCAAATCACCAGAAGGCAAGACAAGAAACAATAGATGGAAACTAATCAAGGAAAGAAGCAAGCAGGAACTAAGGGGAAATTTCATGACAGTGAGAACAATAAACCAGTGGAATGGCTTGTCTTCACCCACCCAGGCCCAAGCTTGTGGGTGCTTCATGAAGAGACTGGAGAGCCACTTGTCTGGATTGGTATAGGGTCTCCTGCTTGAGCAGGGGAGTGGACTAGAAGATCTCCAAGGTTATTATGATTCTGTTATTCTGATTCTGTTTTTCCAACTTCCTGCTGGCTTTCCCATTCCCCTCCTCAGTATGACCCATGGAACAGGCTGCCACTTTGCTGAGGGGAGGGGAAACGAAGGAAGCTGTGGACTGTGAGCAGAGTGATTTTCCCTACCTCCTTCAATAATGTACTTTTCACATGGATATACAGTATTTAGCCTATAAATAAAGCCTATAGTAAAGGAGAAAACTATATTGATGGCATTTTAAATTTAAGGTCATCTATCAGATTAAAAACAATGCTTCCTAGTGATGTGATATAACAAGAATTAAGAATAGTAAATATTTTTTAGGTATCTGAGTTTCTGACTAGAGCTTGGGAAATTCAGTTCACATTCCTGCTCATGTATGAAACTACTAGGATAAAGGCCAAGACAGAACAGAACTAAATCAAAAACAAAAAGAATCTCATATTCCAATGTAATCTTTATAGTCAACTGCTATTTCACTGAAATATGTATTTATCTATGCTTTATTGTTTTATTCTTGTTATTAATCACACAGTCATCCAGATGTTCAGATTGGGTTTGGCATTTTTGTCTGGCTATCGAGTCCTTACCAAGGACCTGGGAGTAGTCATACATTCATTTCAAATATCCTCTTGTTGTTGGAGTTGATCTGTAATAACAAATAATTATTTATTTTCAATCACTGTATATTTGTGATGGGTAAACACCTTTTTTTCCAGTAGTTCTACAGCTGCTGGCTCTGGGTTGCTTAGCCAACAGTCCTGAGTCCTGTAGCCCATTTTTCACCAGATGTCCAGGAACTCCAACACCTAGTGCACTCCTTGTTAACCCAGGTGACTATTGACCCACACAAATGTCTGTAATTTATGCCTCATCATATTTTTATGCAAGAGTCACTCTTTGTCTGATTCCTCTGATGAGACCTGTTGAACCTCTGGCATAGCTCTCATTTTCCTCAGAACATACAAGCCCCACAACAATGTCAAAATAGTGCCTCACTGGGAGATGATGATGATGGTGGTTATTGTTATTATTAAATTATATGCCACTCATCTCGCTAGATTCTAGGTAGCATACAGACTTAATATGAAAAAATATACCCACTAATACTAAACATATTAATATAATGAAATTTCCCCACCCTCCAGCAAAATCTGAAAAGATGTGCTGAGACTGTTTGCAGCCAGGAAGATCTCAGTGATAATGCCCATCATCCACAGCAGTCCTGCCCATGAAGGGGATCATGGGGGTGTTAGAGGAATTGATCTGGACAGCAGTGGGCTAAGTAAGGCTGATATAATCAAATATGCACTCAAAGTAGACTTGCCTTCCACCTTCATTGTAAAATTCTTCCACTCTCACAAAGATTTTAATTTATCCAGTTTATTGATTATTATTCGGTATTCAAGATAATTTTACACACTGAACAATTTAATTCTGCTTTCCAGCTGAGTTTGCTTAATGGAACCAACATAATAAATGGAGTATGATAAACACACCCACAGTTTTGATATTTTCTTTCTTTCTTTCTTTCTTTCTCTTTCTTCTTTCTTTCTTTCTTTCTTTCTTTCTTTCTTCCTTCCTTCCTTCCTTCCTTCTTTCTTTCTTTCTTTCTTTTTCTTTCTTTCTAAATTTTCATTTGTCTCCTCTACAAAATGACTCTGGGTGGCTTACACATGAACATACACACACACATTATTTATACATATACATATACATATATATATATATATATACACACACACACACACACACACATTGTTGCTTTATCTTTTGGGAATTTCCTTAATTTAGGGAGGGAAATACATCCAGAGTTCAAAAAAATATAAAACCATGAACAAAATATTTAAATTGAATTTATTTAGAGAATAATTTTAATAGTGTGGCATTAAAAAACTACAAATAACTGATAACCCATTTATTAGATAAAATTACCATTGACATGTTTTCACATTCAAATCTCTCTCATGCTCTGTCTGTGGCTATAATTCTATTATTTTCAGATGCACTTTGTTATCTTGGGCATCTCACTTAACTTTAGAGAAGCTGAGGCATCCTACCAAATGATTAATTTCCAATCTTCCAATTCCAATTAATTTCCATAGGGGAGTAACTTAAAGCTGGTTTCATCATCACTTTGCTTCTCAGCCCTTGAAAAGCCATCCACTGCAGAGCAGATTCTTGGAAGTCAGAAGTAAGTTTAATTTCTTAGAGAGCAGCCAAACAGATTTTGGCCAGCTGGCAGGCAAAACAGCTGGAGTTCTGCTGTTTTCCTTACACAATCTGTAAGTCTAAAACAAGTCTGTAGAATGTCCTTTGGGGTTTTGAGTTGTGCCTATTTTGTGACTGTTCAGAGAGGAAAATGAAAGCCAAGGCTATTTTTTTTCATCTCAGATTAGGCATTAGAAGGCAATAGAAATGCTGTAGTGTAGAAAACACTGTCTAGTATTCTAGTTAACTCACAGAACTTCTCTTTAGTCCCATAATATACAGTAAACAACAACTCTCCAAGAGCGTAGAAGAATTTTGTTAACCCAGTTATTTTTTGTAAAGACTAGAGATTTTAATGAGCAAATATTTAGATAGACCCATAAGCTCATGTTTTGTTATATATAATTTTAAATGGTAGATATAGGTCAGTTTTATTGTCATTTTTGTGGAATTCCAATATTCTCTAGCTAGGGCTGCCTCTCTACAGAGAGAAAAGATAACTTTTAATTCATTTTCTTTTGCCATTTCCATATATCATACTTTTAATAACAAGGCAGGATAATGTTCAGCAGTTGATGAAAAGGAAATTATATGGAAGTTCAGTTGAAAGGGTGATCGTAAACATTTTAACTTCTTTTGTTTTACCAAATAAGCAGTAAAAGACAAAAATAATTCTTAAAAGACGGAGAAAATAAAATTTGAAGGGATTTTATAAAGGGGGGAAATCGTTCAATGCAGGGATCCTTTCTGTTCTCCCTTAACTGCTTTCTGTTTAATGTTGGAAGGAAACTCACTAATATATATCTATTTAAATTGGAAGGGAGCTGTTGAGCAACTGAAGCTTATGGGTTTTATTAGGACTTCAACCTTGCTCCACCCACCATTCATTTACAGCCCCAGTTGAAAAGCTTTCCAGATCACAAGGTGGTCGGAAGTATGACCTCATTAGCACCTGTGTAAATGTCTGCCTGGTTGTGGCTTCGGAGCTCCTGATTGCAAGACTACAATGAGCTAGAACTGAAGAAGCTTCTTGGATGAAGAAGGAAAAACACAAAAAGCCCAGTTCTCTTTTGAAAAGATACCTTTGGAGATATCCTGGATGAAGGAGAGTCTCCATAGACACAATGAGCTAGACTTTGATAGGCTAGATATATGCTTAGCATTGGCTTCCCCATCCCCATAATCCGGATAGATCTGCCTTCAATGCCTTTTAGCGCTATGAGGGTCAAGAGCCCAATTTCCAGGAGATGCCTCAATAAAGGTCTTTAATCACGCCGTATTTGCTTTTATAGAAGCTGGATTGCCTTCTTCCCAGTCGATATACTCCAGCTTCCAGACTGCTTGGAGAAAGCTGCGTCTGAAATTTGAAAATACCCGCTGACTCGATCAGGACAATATTAAGCAATATGTTAGTAAGGAAATATCAATACACTGAAAATGTAAAGGATATTTTACAGGCCAGGAAAACACGGTCTGATATAAGTTGGAACACGCCAAAGGAACTCTTGTTGTTCCTTTTATCCTGAGAGTTTGGATACTTCGATCTCAAACCGTTTCGAGTCGCTTCGCAACCAAAAAGAGCCTCCGGGCATTCCGAAATCGACCGGATTTCCACCAGAACAGATCCCCGAGCCGGGATTTCGTGAACGACCGAGGTTACAGCGAAGAATTCGGGCGAGAGACCAAAAAATAAATAAATCCCTGGTTAATATCCCTTCAGAGGAGCCCGCGGCAGCCGTCGATCGCTCCTCTCCCCTCACCTGGCCCCGTTAAAACCCCATTTCTTAAGTCGGCGTTGCGCCGTTTTCGGAATCCGAGCTCAACGCCCTCGCAAAACGCACAGAAGAGGGCCAGCCTGCATGGATCTTGCGTGGATTTGCGTTTCCCAGCGCTGTGGGTAACAGCGTTTTGGTTTTTTTTAAAGGTGGGATATTTAAAGTATTTGCATCTGAAGCGCTCAAAACGAACTCGTTCTGGTTCCAAGAAAGGGACATTTGAGCTCTCAGGGCCGATCCTTCTGCCTAGGGAAGCGAACGCGGGAAAGGCGCAAAAAACGCGGGAAAGGCGCCAAAACGGCAACAACCGCCGTTTGGCGGAACGTTTCGTTTGGGTTACCTGTGGTGGGTGTAAAATAGCCATTCAAACTATATCAAATGTAAAGCCAGTCCTGTCGGGAATCCAGGCCAGGAACGGAAGCGTGTGGACCCCAAAGGCCAATAAATAAATAAATATAAAATTGGTGTTCTGAAAAAGTTTTCCCTCTGGGATTTCAAAAGAATTCTCTCGGGACTAAATGGCCCACTTTTGTACCCATTGCTGCGGAGGACAACAACAACAACAACCAGAAGCCGCACGGTAACGGTACAGTCAGTAGGAAACGGAACTGTTTCTCCCCCTACACCTCACGTAACAAACACCCAGGTTAATACCTCTCGTTTGGAGGTGGACTGGATCTGGGTTTGCAAGCATGTTCTTTTTCTCTCTCCTTGGACGATACGGTGGGGAGGCGGGGTGGGGGTTGCAAAGCAAGAGTCCCCTAACTCAGGGGTCTCCAACCTTGGCAACTTTAAGCCTGGTGGACTTCAACTCCCAGAATTCCCCAGCCAGCAAAGCAGAATTCTGGGAGTTGAAGTCCACCAGGCTTAAAGTTGCCAAGGTTGGAGGCCCCTGCTCACCACCCCCGCCTGCGAAGGCTTCCCCAGAGCCGCTCCTTCTCTTCAGGCCTCTTCCTCCAGAAAGGGGGCGGGCGGGCTGGAGGGAGGGAAGCGAGACTTCCTAGATGGGGCCAGGGTCTCGTTCGCCCCTCTTTTACTAAGGGCAGTTAGTAGCAGGGGGAGCCAGAGGGCATTGCCTCCCCACCTCCTCCCCCCACTTCGGAGCGCCAGTTTTCCTGAAGACCGCTTGACCCAAAGTTACTTTGTCCTCTGAGGTCACCCCTCAATTTCTCTTTTCCGAATAGGGAGAATTCGCTTGGAAAAGTCGACGTTCGTTATTCGGATCAAATCCGACAATTTGGGGAAAGGTCTCCCCGAAGTGAGGAACGCGTGTACGATCCTTAAAAAATAGCCTCCTTTCCGGCTCGCCTCTACTTTCGTTCCCTTCCGATTTTCCAAGGGACCTTTGTTTTCCTAACAAAGATTTTAAAGTTTTTAACTTTCTCGTTTAATTGATTTTTGCCCCCTAACTATAACCAATCGTTTCCTTCCTCCTACCTTTCGAATATTTGCGACCCCCTCGCTCCCATTTTTTCTATTCCCCGTGTCTCATGCAAATTTATCACGAAAAAGAAATGATGCTCGGGTAGAATCGGGGGGAAAGGGCCTTCAGACGATTTGAGTACATAGGAATTGTAACGCGCATGTCACGCTAGCCGTCTGGATCGGAAACGGCTTGGCCTTTCCTGCTCTTCCCCGGAGTTCTCGTGAGACAGGAACGACTTTTGATCCCGGTCTGGTTATTTCGATGTCGGGCCACGTGACTCGGGTGAAAGCCGAGCCGACCTCGCTCCGAGAGAAAGACGGACGCCAAAAGTTCGCGAACAAGCCTCGTTTGTTTCCCGGGTTCCTGAAAAAAAACGATCGAACCCGTGCAGAACGCAAGCCGAGATCCCTGAAATGTTAACTCCCCACGTCTCCCTTTCTCTCAAACGTCTGCGTGCTTTCTTCCCCAGAAAACTGGAAATCCCAATCTGAATCCGAATCAGATTAAGAATAAAACAGTAAACCCTACAAAAAGGAGACAGAAGAAGAAAAAAACACCCGAAAGGATAAAACCTAAATAGGGGGGCGGGGGATGAAATCGTTTAAGTCCCCCTCGCCTCCCCCTCCTCGGCATATGGCTATACTTGAATTTATTTGGTTTCTTGGGCTTTCACGAATTCTTTAGTTCCAGTGTATATATATTCAGGACTATATGTGTGTTTGTGTGTAGTGGTGAAGGAGAGAGACCAGCGATGATAGTCCTTGCCTGCCTTCAGGCGCCAAATCCGAACTCCTAAATTGTTTCTTCCTAAAACATTAAGCCTCCTCCCACTCCTCTATGTTACTACAATGCTGCTCTGCATTTGTTTTAATTTACATCCTGGCTTCTTTAAAGTTGATCGCCGATCGGAATCAACAGCGAGAAGCCCCCCCCCTTCCCCATTTGTGCTGGCCCTTCCAGGTGACTCGATCGGCCGTTAAGAAAGTTAATTTGAGGTACAGTATTCCGACCAAGACTTAATTCGATGCGCCGCCTTTCTACGAACTGGGAGCGCAGGTTGGCGCAAGACTTCTCTTCCATGCCAATCTTGCCTTTAAAGACCATTACACACATCTGGGAGCTGAAGCAGAGAAAAGGGGCATTTGAGGTTGAGGAGCTGCGGGATGGGGATGAGGAGCAACCCCCCCAAAACGGACCTGATTGGGCTCCCAGCAGACTTCCTTGGAAGAGCCTCTGATCCATCTTTCCAGCTGAAGGTATCAGCCAAATTAATTACGCAGATGAACAGGAGTGCCCGCTTTGCCCTTCGCAATCTTGTTGCGCCCTGGGCGCCAGAAATCAAAAGGCAGCGCTGGGTTTGGGCGTCCCACCCATTGAAACCGGCCGTGGGGGAAGGAGGGAGTCGCCCACTCTCGCAGGAAAGCGAGCTCACTTTTTGGGTTTGCGGGCACCGGGGATTTTGCTCGGGGACCTGAGAGGGACACCCTCTCCCCCAAGAGTCACTGGCTGCTCTCCAGGGAAGGCGCGTTTTCTCTTCTGCAGCCGACGCTGCCATTGGCCGAAGGGGCCGTGCTGCCACCCCGAACTCTGGGACAACCCGGTTCAAATGGGAAATACTACTGAATCGCCCGAACCTCTTCTCCGGCTTGGACCATTTGAGTTTAGCCGCCGAACAACTTTCTGCATTGCGCCCTGGAATCCTGATCAAGGGGTGCGAGAATCCAGTTGAAACCAGTGTGATTGTAAAGCCCCCAATCCCCCAATTACATTTTGGCGTCTCACACACTCCCCCTCTCCCCGCTCTTATTTTATTCCCCCCCATTCCCCACTTGGACTCACAACCTGAGCATCCCTCAGAAGGGAAGTCCGATTCTAGTTGCATTCTTCCAGCAAATTATTGAACGGAAGTGCGAGGCTCTCTCTTGAAACCTGGAGTTTCTAGACAAGAGAAACGGACCTCTGAGATACAGGTAGTCCTCCATTTACATCAGTTCATTTAGTGACCAAAGTTACAAGGGCACTGAAAAAAGTGACTTATGACCATTTTTTTCACACTTAACCGTTGCAGCATCCCCAAGGTCACTGGGGACTTGGCAACTGACTCATATTTATGACGGTTGCAGTGTCCTGGATCATGTGATCGATCACCTTTTGGGACTTTCTGACAAAGTTAATGGGTAAGCCAGATTTCACTTAACAACCATGTTACTAAATGCAATGATTCCCTTAACAATTGTGGCAAGAACATTTGTAAACTGGAGCAAAAATGTTTCACTTTGCAGCATAAATTTTGGGCTCAATTTTGGTCGTAATTCGAGGACTACCTATAGTTGGCGGCGGGGGGGAGGGGGGCAGGGAACTGTTTCCCTGGCAGCGCCAGATCAGTATCCCGGGTGCAACGCGCGCCTGGCGGCAAGGCAAGTGGTTTCCCGTGCCGCCGCGTAGCTGTGCAAAGGAGTATCGCAGTCTCGGCTGCTTTCAAAGGGGAAGAAGTGGGGGGCATCTGCCCCCCCAGACAACTCCCGTCGGTGTTTCCCGCTGGCAATTTTGGAAGGAGAAATGTTGCACCCCGGTTGGATCAGCCCTAATTAATCTGCGAGCCTTCTGCATTTGATTTTCTTCCTCCGTTCTGGTAGCGCGAGCGATGAAGGTCACTCGCAGAAAGGCACACACCTGGATGAGGAGCATTGGGTTCCCCCCACCCTTTTTCCTCGCTAGAAATGCATTTCTTTCAAACCTTCCTTCCGTTGATTGGGGACGCGCCTTAAGTTCTAGCCGAGTCCACAAGTTACGGGACAGCGCCAGAAAAAAAAATGTTTTGACAAAGCGGGTGAATTGCTGGACTCCACAAGGAGGCGGGGGGCTCATATAGGCTTGGGAAAGATCCTTTGACTGGATCTTTGACCAGGTGAGCTGGCTCGCAGTCCGCGACGGCTTCCCTTCCCCCGTGGGTGGAGCACGTGCCCCTAGTCGCCTTCTCAGCCCCGGCCCTAGTGGGTCCCCTCTTTCTTGCAAGCCCAACGCCGTCACTCGAAAGCAGGAGGCGCGCGTCTTTGGGTCGCGACGCAACTTCTTTCAATCTTGGCCAAATTGGCCATCCGCTCCCGGTAAGGAGATGAAACAGGTCTGGTTGGTAAGGGACCCGAATCGGGCCTAGCGGATCAGGCAAGGTTTCACTTTTTATAGCGGGAAACGATCCGGGGCTGCTTTTTTTACACAACTGCCCCATCAAGTTGTTTTGAGTTACCAACTCCTACGCCGCCCATCAACCCGAGATTCGCTCTAGCGACATAATAGCTGTGGTTGATCGAGGCATCAGAGACGCCACTTGGGGGAATTGTCTCCCAAGTAAAAACAGTGGAGGGCTGTGTGTGTGTGTGTGTGATGGGGACACGCAAGATACTTTTGGGACGTACCTCCTTCGTAATGAAGGAGAGGCCTTCTAAACTTTCACCTTGGAATAAACAATTATGAAGAAGCGGCATGTTGGTAAGGAACTCACGCCTGGAGCTGAGGCGCGAGCACCTGTTTACTAACTCCCGCCTCTCCCCTACAGACGGGACTGGTCTCTCCAGCTGCTGAAACGGCCCCAGCTGGTGCCCGGCGAGCACCTATTCGCAGGCCGAAACGTTTGCCAGACTCGCACCGAAACAAGCGACGGGCGGAACAGGGCTCTGATTGGTGGGCGCGGCTTCGTTTCGCGCCTCCCGTTCGAAACGATGGACAGCCGGGGCCCTGTTTTGCGAGCGGTCCCCCGCTCCTTTCCTTGTGTTTCGAGAAACCCTCCCCGGCCTTTCGCTTTTTCCACCCCCGATTCCCTCCGGTAGTTTGTCATTTGCTCGCCTTCTTTCAAAAATTACACAGATACACAAGCAAATAACCCTGTGCGTTGATGAGACTGAATTGCAAAGATTTGGGATGGGGGGTAAGACTAGATGGCCTCCTTGCACCCCGCTCTCTATCTCAGCGGCAATAACGGACCCCTCGCTGCCCACCTCCTCGCCCCGTGTTGGGTCCGCTTGGTGTGTTCTTTTCCTCCGGGCTTCTAATTCTTCCCGAGAAGCTTCCGCGGTTCAGATGGGCAAGCGGGAAGAAAAAAAAAAAACATTGGCCTTGGCAGTTTTCTTCAAATTAAAAGTCATGTCATGGTTGCCACTCTACACCTGAAGAACGACTGGCTGCAAAGGCAGCATTCGGTGCACGTTCGGCTAGGTTACAAAGTGAGCCGAGCACCTGATCTTGCAAGGATCCGGCGAAGATTGAACGAAACCTCTCCTACCCCGCTTTCAGGATGCTGGCAGGGCGAGTCAAAAAAGTCAAGATGGCGGCTGAAGTTGAAGCGATTGAAGTTCCTTCGGCTTCTTGACGGAACTGGCCGCCATTTTAACTGTTTTGACCACAGGCGCTGTTTCCTTTCCCGCGTTTGCCATTAGTTATCTTTGAATCTACCAGCGGGGCGCGGGAGAGAAAGTACACGCGTATCTGTAAATACGGATAAAAATTGTGAGATTGCGACGGAGACGGTGGGAGAAAAGGCCCTAGCCCAAATGTGTTCTTGTTTTGCTTTCCTGCCCAATTCTCTGATCAATCTCTTCGGGGCAGCTTTTGGCCGAAAATCACCCAGGTCTCCCTCAGCTGAAGGAAACGGGAGGTCTCCAAAGACCATCGGTAACCGCCATTTGAGAGGACCGAAGTCATTGCTTCTCAAAGTTAGACCCGCAAGTTTTTCAAAAGTTCTTCTGAACGCCTCGGACGTCCTATGAAGTCCGGAAATGTCTCCTGATTGTATCCCAATCGCCCCCCCAAAAAGAACCAAAAAATAAAAATAAAAAACCAAGTCCCTGGTTTTACGGCTCCTCTCTCATCCCGAATTATGCCGAAATAAGGGATTCCGTGGCTGGCGTTGGTTAATTGGTTAATGACGGGGCGCTCTTTCAGGCGCTCAGAGAGAGAAAAGGAGGCGTCGCTGAAGTTCTCAGACTCCCCCCAACTGTTAGCAGCGCCACTCGTGAGCTGTGGCAGGATTGCCTTGGGTCATGTGCAGAGTGCCTTCGCCGTTCAACTCGCCCCCACGACTCAAGGTTCATACTAAAATTAGGCCTTTCCAAGCAGCCCCTGCAAATATTCAGCCCCCACCAGAGCAATAGAAAGGAGTGGAGGAGAGGAGGACGGTTTAGCTTCTCCCCGGCCCTTCTTCGCTCCAGCTCCCTCCCGCCCTCCTGTGCCGCGGCGGCGACCCTTTCACACTCACCCCGCTTCCCCGCCGCATTCCCACGAGGACCGCTCCCGCGTCTCCTTTCGGGAGCCCGCCCGATCTCCCTTCTAACGATAGCTGAGCTCTGCTGCCTCCTCTTCCCTCCCCGGCGGCCCCCCCGCTCCCCAAACCAGCGGCGGCAGCAGGTAAAAGGAGGTTGGCTGCCCTGGGACTTTGGCAGGGTGCCCGGAAAAGGTCTGGCCTGGGGAGGGGAGGACGGCGGTGGGAACCCCGCAGATGCTGAGACCTTCCCTCGCCAGAAGGGCTTGGCTGACCCGGTGCAGGGACGAGGGCTAGCAGGGGTGGTGTTTTTGTGTATGTGTGTGTGTGTGAGAGAGAGAGAGAGAGACTCAGCTTGCTTCCCTTCTGCTAAGAAAAGTTTGCAGCCACTTTCCAAAGTTTAGTTTATCCTCCAGTTGCCCAAGTAGCTCCTTCTAAGAAGAGTTCACTGGCTTTGTTGGGGTTTGGGGCCACAAAGGGGAGCCTTCGCCCTATTCCTTCATCTACATCCTCATCTGTGTTTTTTAGCAGGGCAAGTACAGCTGAGCCCATCCCCCCACTCCCTCCTAGCCCTCCTTCCCAGTCCTCAACCCCCCCTCTGCACCCCCACCCCCTTGTCTTGTCTGGCGAATCTGCGGGGTGGGGTGGGGGCTGCCGTGCTCGGTCGCCTCCTTTGTGGGGTGAAGTGGGAAAAGGGAAAGAAAGAAAGGAGATGCACCAGCCTCTGTTTGTACAGGTAGTCCTCGACTTACAGCAGTTCATTTAGTGACCATTCCAAAGTTACCATGGCACTGAAAAACAACAACGAGGTATGGCTGGTTTTCCCACAACCGGTTCCCCTTGGTCACATGATACAAATTCAGGTGCTTGGCCACAGGTTCATATTTAGGATGGTTGAAAATATCCCATGGTCCTGTGACCACCTTTTGTGACTTTTGACAAGCAAAGGGGGAATCCAGGTTCACCTCACAACTTTGTTACGAATTTAACAACTGTATTGATTCACTTCACAACTATTGACCAGAAAGGTCATAAAATGGGGCAAAACTCACTTAACAAATATCTCGCTTAATAACAGGAACTTAATTGTGGCCCTAAGTCGATTACTACCTTGCATTGGTTGAGCTGGCAAAGAGCGCTGATTGACAGCTGCTGTTCCTCCTCTGGTCTGAGAAATAAATTTTTCCCCTCCCTCTTCTCCTCCCCCCGCACTGGTATTGATGGCACTCTGGCCCCCAGGGCTGACCTTCAGGTCAGCCCCTCCACCTCCCTGCCTTTCCATCAGACGACCTGGGAAAAGAGCTTCACCACCCATGGACCCCCCCCAGCCCCCACTCCATCCCACCCTGCTAGCACCCAAAGTTGATTAGCTTCTTGAGCTGCCTAGCCTGCAGGTCACCTTCCCCCTCCTGCTCCCTGCTACTTCTTCTGTTGCTGGGGGAGGGCTCCGTGTCTTGTCCAGGGATAAACTGTCATGCCCCTGGTGGAGACTGACTCTCTGAGGGAGAGGAGGAACAGCCGACAGGGAGTGGAAGTGTGGCTCCTGAGGTTGTGGAGGAGGCTGGGGAAGGGCAGAGGCCATCCGAGCAGTCAGAGGAGGACCCAGGTCCATCCCCTATCCATCCTAAGGCACACAGGGAGGAGAGGATAAGGGAGAGATGTGGTCTCCTTGGGAGGAGAGGCCCTTGATCCTCTTCATGGGATACAGGTGTGACAACTGCATAAGAGTTTGGACCTGCGTACTGGCGAACGCTGGAAACAAGGCGTGTTTTATTTTGGTCTGAAGTTATCTTGGTTGGTGTCCTTCCAACAGACTGTGCCTTGTTATCTCCTTGAATTTGGTAACTACTTCTCCTGTTCCGTTGTGGAAATTTCGTCATTGTAGTTTGTTTGGTTTTTTTTTATTTCACCTCTATCTGCTCATTGAGTTCAGACTGTATTGCTTTCTTTTGAAGACTATTTTTGAGTACGTTTTATCTCCAACTGAGAATTATTGAGCAGTGGGGCCAAGTGGGAGGCATTAAAGGACATTTATTTACATTTTGGATTCTGTTATGTTTGTGTTACACTCTGGGTTATCACACCTACTAGACCAGTGCCGGCTAACCTTTTTGTGACCCCTCCCGCCCCCCTGCACAGGCATGTGTGACACACACCCCTGCGCGCCCCGTGTCTCTGTGCATGCGCTTCCCATGCATGCCCCGCCCCTCCATGCATGCATTCACGGCAGTTACCCGACAATCAGCTGGCTGGTGTGTGCACATGCACAGTGGACCTGATCTGGGGCAACAGCTCGCGTGCCGGCAGAGATGGCTCTGCATGCCACTTCCGGGACACATGCCATAGCGCCGCCATCACGGTACTAGACCATACTTCCTCAACTTGGGATTGAAGCCACTGAGTTCAATGGTTCTAATTCCAGTTGCCCAAACACAACTCCCAGGAAGAAATGTCAGGACACGGTTTGGGGATTTGCTTCCTGTCCACAAGCAGGGAATCTGCCTTTCATGGATCATTTTCTAATCTCTAATGGCAACACCAGAGAGACAGTGTGGTGTTAGGTCTGGGAAGAAAAAGGCAATGGCAAGCCATTTGTTCTGTATTAACCATCTTTTTACTGTTCTGTATTCTGTACGGATGCAGATAGATAAACTCAACAAAACATACATACAAAGTCTTTATTATTGGTTCATCAGGTATCCTCATAACTCACATTTGTGACGAAGTTCTTCTTTAATGACCAATCCTTTGCATATCTGTCTTGTAGGTAAAAAGATGGTTATCTCCTATCCCTTTTCTCCCATCTTGTAGCGGTAGAAGTAGAACAGTTACCAGTCTGAGTCCAGGCAAGAGTGAGGAAACCTCCCCCAACCCATTGAGGATCAATTTAGTGACCAATCAGGATTACAGATGTGGTCACGTGATATGGACTACATTTCCCAGGATACCTTAACTACATTTACCATGATGCATTCCCTTAAGGGGACAGCTCACAATTGCTAACTAACTTTCCAATTCCCATACACTGGCTGGACAACGCACCATTTCCAAAAAAATGTTGTCAAGTCCACCTTGCAGAAATTTGCCCAGAATGGAAGGAACCTCACAACCCCAACCCCACAAAAAGTAAAATTAAATGTCAGCATCCTGCCAATCATGGCTGACAGATAAAGAGGACCAGGGCCTGGCTAGGTCTCCCCTAGGAAACTACCAGGAAATTCTCAGAGCTGTTAAAGTAGAACTGGGAGTTTAAAAAGAAAAGGTCCCAGAAAAGCAATTCCATATTACCAGAAGAAAACCAACTGAAGATGCCCATGAAGTCACTGGGAATCCAGCTTAACTGTAAGGCAGAGGTTACTGTAGAAGAATAACAGGGGTGTCCAATCTTGGCAATTTTAGGACTTGGGGACTTCAACTCTCAGAATTCCCCAGCCAGCAAAAATCTGCTCTAAAGTATGTTTGGTTTGTGATCTGCCATGGCCAGAACTAAGAGTTTCTTGGAATGATTGTCTTCTCCTTTATGTTCTTAAACAAAATTGGGTGTACCTCACAATTTTTAAGCGCTTCACATGAAATGGCTGAAAACAGTGCCACCACTTTCAGCTCCTGCACCCAGCCCTGTTCTAGAGAAACCTTGGAGTAAGCACACTGCCAGAACCCCCAGACCACCTAACCCACTATTACTATAGATGGATAGAAGAGGACTACTTTTTTTTCCAGCTTACCCAGAAGTTATAAAAATGAGCTTATGTGATTCTAAGCCACTTTAGATGTTCTCTCTCTATATCTCTAATTGGCACTTTCCAATCTTGATCATTTCATTCCAAGAATCCATCAAATGCGATCCAGAAACTTCAAATCCTACCGTATGCAAACATACTGGATAATAAAATCCTCAGAGTTCAATCAATTATATATCAACACTAAATAGGGCCATTTGTTCATTAGTGACTTATCGCATCATGTAACTATTATTGTTCCCATGTAAATAGTAATGAATTCCAACTGCCTCTGCACAGCATTGGCTGGGTGATACAAGTTACTATAAATAAGGATTAGCAGTCTTGCCTGGAGTTCAGTTCTTTTGCAGTGGGTGGAAAGTTGGGAGGGAGAACATAAGGTTCCAAATAATTGCATAGAGGATCAGAATCAAGGGATTGGTTACTAGAAAATAAATCATAGCAAGTTAAGTGCTAATAGGATGAGTGCATTATTATAATAGATATCACTTGTCAGCATTCAGCATTGTCACCCACAACATCACATGGAGGCTGGAATGCCACCTAACTCTATGGAGATAATGTCTTTCTGCGCCAACTCAGAAAGCTCAAACTGCCCAAGGAGCTGCTGATCCAGTTCTACAGAGGATTTATTGAGTCTGTCATCTGCGCCTCTAATAACTGTCTGGTTTGGTTCTGCAACCCAACAGGACAGGCACAGACTTCAGAGGATAATTAGGACTGCAGAAAAAATAATTACTACCAACCTCCCTTCCATCGAGGACCTGTACACTGCACGAGTCAAAAAGAGGGCTGTGAAAATATTTACACATCCCTGACATAAACTGTTTCAACTCCTTCCCTCAAAACGACGCTATAGAGCACTGCACAACAGAACAACTAGACACAAGGACAGTTTTTCCCCAAACTCTGCTAAACAAACAATTCCCTCAACACTTTCCAACTATTTACAAAGTCTGCACTACTATTACTATTAATCTTCTCATCACTCCTTATCACCCATCCCCTCCCACTTGTGACTGTATGACTGTAACTTTGTTGCTTGTATCTTTAAGATCTATATTGACTGTTTCCTAGTATGATTTGATTGCTTATTGTACCCAATGACTATCATTAAGTGTTGTGCCTTATGATTCTTGACTCTTGATGAATGTATCTTTTCTTTTATATATACTGAGAGCATTTGCACCAAGACAAATTCCTTGTGTGTCCAATCACACTTGGCCAATAAAGAATTCTATTCTATTTTATTCTATTCTATTCTTTCGTGGTGAGCTTGACTGTAACAAGCAACTTCTTGGCTTTCGCTACAGATGGTCTGGGGTTTTGGCAACACCCTTCACTCATCTAACATGAAGTTGGGTGGCTCATTATTACACTTCTTGTAAAAAGGCCAGCCTTTTTTGGAATCTTGCATTAAGACAGCCCTCAAGTAAAAGCATTAACTAATTTCATACTTGGAGAATAGCAGGATATATGAATATAGTCTATAGAAGCTGTATTTCACAAATCTGTGATTTAACTTACAGCCAACCACTATTGTAACTGTACAAGAGACTTTAGACGAGTGGCTGGTGCTCAGGGGAGAGTTACTTACACAAGGCTGGTCTTCAGATTGTGACAAAATTACAGGTAGTCCTCAACATACAACCATAGTTGAGCCCATTAAACATTTGTTAAGTGAATTTTCCCCATTTTACAAGTTTTCTTGCCACAGTTTGTTAAGCGAATCAGTGCAGTTGTTAAGTTCATAACACAGTTGTTAAGTGAAACTGGCTTCCCTATTGTCTCTGCTTGTCAGAAGGTTGCAAAAGGGGATTGCATGCAATTGTCATAAATATGAGTCAGTTGCTAACTTTGATCACATGGTCATGGGGATGCTACAGTGGTCGTAAGGGTGAAAACTGGTCATAAGTCACTTTTTTTGATGATGTAATTTTGAATGGTCACTAAATAAGCTGCTATAAGTGGAGGACCACCTGTATTGCGAAATAATCCCAGGATTTTAAAATGCCTGATCAACGAGGTTGGTTATTTCTATCATTAGAACTCTCATTTTTCTTTCAGGAAGTGGAAGCTAGGAAGGCAATCAAGCCCTCAGGTAGGTGGGAAAAGAAGACTCCGGAAAGAGGCTGCCGTGGGAATTCCCTGAGGGGAGCAAAGTCTTCCACACTCGACAAGCAAAACTTTCCCTGTCCCAGTCCATGAATCTATCTCCTGGTTTCTCCCTGTGTCTTTCTTTTCAGCAACCCTAACAGAAGGCCTAACCCAGGGGTGTCAAACGCAAGGCCCACGGGCAGGGGTGGGATTCAAAATTTTAATAACCGGTTCTATGGGCGTGGCTTAGGTGGTGGGCGTGGCTTGGTGGTCACATTATTGGCTGGGCACGGCCAACTCAATATCACTCACATCCAGGCACGCATCTCCTCGCCTGGCCTCTCATGACTGTGGGGGTGCTGCAGCAGTTGTAAGTGTGAAAAATGGTCATAAGTCACTTTTTTCAGTGCCATTGTAACTTTGAATGGTCACTCCACACAAAGTACCAGCAAAGGAGGGGGGAAAAAACTCCAGAGAGGTTCCTGAGACAAGAAGTCTAGTCCTGCCAAGAATGCAATAAGGGTTAACGGAGAAGCAGTTTCTGTAAGCAACACCAGAATGTTTCCTTCCTGCCTTCCTTACAGGATTAGGCCAGTAATTTCTTCTAACAACCGGTTCTCCGAACTGCTTAGAATGTTAACAACTGGTTCTAGCGAATAGGTGCAAACTGGTAGAATCCCATCCCTGCCCACGGGCCAGATCCAGCCCCTGGGGCCATCCTGGAATATGTAAGGGCTGGCCCATGTCGCTTCAGCCTGGTTTACCCAGTGCAAAGAGGAAACGTCAGGCCAGCGTGGCTTTGGCCCAGTCTACCCAGTGCAAAGAGGAAAAGTGCCAGCAGTTTGGGGAATGACATCAAGCTGGCCATGCCCACCCAGTTGGTCACGCCCACCCAGTTGGTCACACCCACCCAGGGCTGTCTTAATGCATGGGCCTGATGGGCATTTCCCTGTGGGCCTCAGGAGCACAGGGGCCCCATACTAATCTCTGTATGTTAACCCTTCAATGCTCCTTGTATCATATCAATACAGCAACATATTACGTAGTTATTTGTTGGAAGTGCCAATAAAATAAATATATGTTTAATTTTATTGTCCATTTACATTTTTATTCCTGTAACTATCATAGGGGCCCCAGTACACTGCTTTGCCCAGGGCCCATAATGCTGTTAAGACGGTCCTGCGCCCACCCAATTGCACACACACACACACACACCAAGATCAACCAAAGTGTGGTTAGCCGGCAGCAGGTGTGGACAGCTGAGGAGAGCGAGGACTCAGTTGAGGGGTCAGGATCATTAGGGAGTGGACTGCTGCCTTCAGAGATTGTGGGGGCTGGCAGCAGTGATGAGGTTCCCGAGGAGTCTGTCCCAAGTGCGCGTGCACACAGGATTTCTCGTAGGAAAGAGCAGTTACAGCAGCACAGGCGACTCGGGAGTAAGGCTGCAAGGTAATGGCCCCTCCTTCAAGAAGATAAAAGCCAGCTGTGAAACCTTGCAGAAGGCAAAGATGTTTTGAAACTCCAGCCTCGTGGACATTCTAGTGTCCTGAGTTTGTATTTGAAGATTCTTATTTTGCAAATTATTTCTTGTCTATTATCTTTTGGCAAGTCTCACACAGTTTGGCAAGGCTTGTGCTTATCACAGCTAATTATTTTGTAAAAGCATTACAAGATTTCTGTTCCTTTTGAATTGTGTTTGATTTGTAGGAAGAGGGCGTGGGTCAGAACACAAAGTCCTGATGCAGCCCAAAATGAAATTGAGTTTGACACACCTGGCCTAACCAGTAGCAAGGGCCGATCGTATGAATATATCTGACCAGTAACATATCCTGGAGCAGATCTGTCTACTGAGCAAGGTCACCAAAGTTAAGATTGTGACCACAATGAATGATACTGTCATGTTTCAATATGGTGCACACAACGCAGGTAAAACAGGAGAGGAGCTTCAACAGCAGCGGTATTGTGGACGCCATCTTCGTTTTTGGGACCTTCCCGGGCCTACAGACTTGAGAAAAGTGTGGGGGGGGGTCGGCTGCTGTCTGCAGCTAAAAGTGAGGCTGACCCAAGGGAGAAGGAAACTGGGGTTGCTTCTCTTGTAGGAGCCTTTTCGGGCCTTGCAGGAGTTGCCAGAGGACCCAGCACCGTGGATTTCTAACCTGAATGAGTGGGAGGGAGGGAGGCGGCCCCTCCAGGTCTGATGATTCAAGGCTTGTTAAGGGAGAGGATTGATCTGGATTTATTTCCTTAGTCTCATCAGGATGAAGGAATGCACTGAGCAGTTGTAGCTTGACCAGGTGTCGTTGCATTGGTTTTCTCCTTTGCATTGGAACGCTGAGGACTTCATTAGGGGACTGGAGACTAAAACATACAATGTCCGGTTTCAGGAACTGGGCATGGCTAGTCTAGTGAAAAGAAGGATCAGGAGAGACACGATTGCAGTCTTCCAATATTTGAGGGGCTGCCACCAAAAGGAGCGGGTTAAGCTATTTTCCAAAGCCCATGAAGGCCAGACAAGGAATAATGGATGGAAACTGAACAAGGAGAGATTTAACCAAGAAATAAAGAGAAATTATCTGACAGTGAGAACAATCAACCAATGGAACAGCTTGCCTTCAGAACAGTGGTGGAATTCAAAAATGTTTACTACCGGTTCTGTGGATTGGTGGGCGTGACGGGAAAGATACTGCAAAATCCCCACTCCCTCCCCATCCCGCTAACCTGCTTGCCAGCTCCATTCTCCTGTGCAGGGCAACAAAAGAAGACCCAACCAATCAGCTGGGACTCGGGAGGCAGAGAAAAGATGGGGGCGGGGCCAGTCAGAGGTGGCATTTATCAGTTCTCCAAAGTACTCAAAATTTCTGCTACCAGTTCTTCAGAACTGGTCAGAACCTGCTGAATACCACCTCTGCTTCAAAAGTTGTGGGAAGTTCTTCAATGGAAGCTTTCAAGAAGAGACTGGCCTGCCATCTGTCAAAAATGGTGTAGAATCTGCTTGGGCAGGTGAGGGTTGGACTAGATGACCTACAAGGTCCCTTCCAACTCTGTTAACTCTAAATCAAAGCAATGTCGCTGTGGATTAGTACTTGGTTGGGATCAGAAGTGGTATTTGGCAGGTTCTGACCAATACTGGAGAACCGGTAGCGGAAATTTTGAGTAGTTTGGAGAACTGGCAAATACCACCTCTGACTGGAGATTTTACAATATCCTTCCACTGCCACAC
Organism: Notechis scutatus; assembly: GCF_049901735.1. Taxonomy (NCBI): domain Eukaryota; kingdom Metazoa; phylum Chordata; class Lepidosauria; order Squamata; family Elapidae; genus Notechis; species Notechis scutatus. The sequence goes on from NC_142013.1 coordinate 91,422,430, forward strand.
CCACCAAGCCACCTCTACAGAACTGGTAGTAAAAAAAATGTGAATCCCACCATTGGTTGGGATGTCATCAGGAATCCTAAACTGGGAAGCTGGAAAAGGAACTTGGAAGGAAAGGGTGGCAAACCACTTCCTTAGCCTTGCAAAACCAGAATGCAAAGAATGTAGCCCTAGAGACCAAACACCACCCTGTTTTCCCACAGATAAAACGTCACCATATGCAGAGAAGCATCAAGGGAAAATGGACAGAAAAGAAGGCAGCGGAGCCAAGCACCAAGAGATTGGGGAAAGGAGTGAAATGTGCGTGAATAAACTCGGGGTTTATAGGAATATTTGCAAATGTTTGGGAGAATGAAAGAGGGGAGAAAAAGACCTGTATACATGCAACAAGTGACAGAGCCATTCCTTAAGCACAATCTACAACACATTTACTGTAGCTTGGCCAATAGCAATAGCACTAGACTTATATACCGCTTCACAGTGCTTTACAGCCCCCTCTAAGCGATTTACAGAATCAGCATATTTGCCCCCAACAACAATCTGGGTCCTCATTTTACTGACCTGGGAAGGATGGAAGGCTGAGTCAACCTGGGGGCTGGTGAGATTCGAACTGCCAAATTGCAGGCAGCCAGCAGTCAGCAGAAGTAGCCTGCAGTACTGCACTCTAACCACTGCACCACCGCAGCTCTGGTCAGTGCCTAGAGAGAGTAAATAGGCCACTTCCAGTGTGAGGGAAAGGTTGTGCATTGTGAGAAGGTGAGGCAGCTGGTGAAGAAAAGAAGGCGGACAGATCCAGTGGGACTTTCTGCCGTGGATGCCCCAGTCGCTTGGCTGCTCTTAGGTAGTGAGCAACCAGGATGCTGGCATTCGCCCATCTTTCTCAAGTAGCAGCAAAATATGGGGAACAGGTCACAGGGAAGAAAGGAGGAACATGGCCACGTCAGTCTCCACACTAGATTAAAAAAAATGGGAACAGAAGGGGGATGAAAATAAGATCTCTAGGTCTCCTTGCCTTTCTTGACTTTACTTTCCTAAAGTCATAGCTAGGGTTGTGCAGGAAGTCCTCAACTTACCACAGTTTGTTTAGTGACCGAAGTCACAACGGCATTGAAAAAAGTGACTGATGACTGTTTTTCACACATGCAGCATCCCCCTGATCAAAATTTTGATGTTTCTCAACTGATTCATGTTTATGACAGTCCCGCACTGCCGTAAGGTCACGTGCTTCCCTTTTGAGACCTTCTGACAAGCAAAGTCAATGGGAGAATCAGATTCACTTAACAACCGGGTTACTGATTTAACAACCGCAGTGATTCACTTATCAACTGTGGCAAGAAAGGTCTTTAAACGGGACAAAATTCACTTAACATATGCCTGGCTTAGCAACAGGAACTTTGGGCTCGCTTGCAGTCTTAAGTTGAGGACTACCTGTAACATATACTTCGGTACCTGCTCTAGCTCAGCTATCAAGATCCCTTGGACCGGCCCTGAAAGTGTGAGTGTTTTTTTTAAGTTTTTTATTTTTAACAACAAACATAAGACAAACATAAACATAAAATAACAAATAAAACTTTCTTGGATAAGTGCACCATCATGCCTCCCGTCCCTGTCCTATTATCCCCATTTATTTGTACCTATTTCCTGTATTCTTACTCATGTTTATACTTATACCTATTATCTTGTAAGCGATTGTCAAATCAAATCAATAAATAAAATAAATTATACAGTGTGTCGCTTGGTACATATTTCTTGTGCACAATATCTATAGTGTTTTCCTCTTAGATTTAAATTTACATTCATATTACATTAATCAACTTTCCGTGTCATATTATATTATTATTACATCATTGTTAGACTTTGATTTCAAATCCGGTGGAAAGTGTGAGTGTTGAATGGGGTGTGTGTGGTACGTGCAAGTTCTTGAGAATAACAGGTGTATTGGGCTAAAGAGCAAAAACCCAAGGAGTGTAGTAGTGGTAACAATAGCCATTCGGGAGCCATTCTTACTTAAAAGCTGTGGTGAACTTCTTCAAGAGCATTCTGGAGTTGGATCCCACGGAAAAAGATGCAATTCCTCTGTGGACTTAAACTGGCCAGTAGACTCTAAGGCAGGGTTGGCACGGAAGACCCTCTAATATGGCAGGACCATTCTCGATCAGCAGCCCAGGATGCGAGTAACTCCAACATGAGCGAGAGACCCTTCAGATTGGGGGTGGCCGCTCTCCATCCTCCGGGTGGGAAGGAAAGTGCTTGCCTCGCAGTCCAGTGACCCTCTCGCCCTGATGCGCCCCCAGATGCTCTCCTCCTCCCCCTGCTCCCTCCCTGTCCCGGCTCCCCTCCCCCTCCCTTGTCTCTTCCCCAGCCCCCCATCTGTGCTCAGGAAAGCGGCGCCTGCAAGTCTGAGCTGGAAATTGGTGCACCTCTGAGGCAGCCCCCGCGCCAGTCATTTCTGCGGGCAAGCGAGTAAAGGAGAACAAATCGGGGACAAAGGCGAGCGCTTTCCTTTCAGCCTGGTCGTTAGGGCAACCCCAAGTATGCCGGCCATAATAAGGGCCACTTCAAAGGCTTTTCTCCCTCCGCCTCCTTCCTCTTCTCCACCACCGCAGCCGCCTCCCTCTCCTCCTTCTCTCCCCCCCTCCAAAGAAAAACTTTATGTATGCATTTATTTATTTACCCGTCCCCTTTCTCTCCTCTTCCCTACACTCCTCTTTCCCGCGTTTATGGCGCACCATTCAAGCTGGTTTGTATTAGAGAAACAAAGGACAAACGCGCCTCAATAAAAGTGCCTAAAAAGCGGGAGGGGTGAAGGAGGAGGAGGAGGAGGAAGAGGAGGAGGAAATGTCAGGAGGGGTGACTTCCCCCTTACCTTCGGTATTGATTAACCAGGTTTTCTGTTTTTGTTTAATGGATGGGGGCAATTGAGGAGGGAGGGATAAGAACACGGGCTGGGCCTCTTTGTGGAGATTGATTTGTTTATAATACACCCTTGATTTTTAGGCCCTTTACCCCGCCCCCCAGAGCCTGTGTGAGTGGGTTAGAGCTCCTGTAAAAGCTAAATATTTAAATCCAGGCCAAAAGAGCCTCCTACACAAGTCTTGGCCCCCTAGAGATTCTCCTCATGCCCAGAGCCCACAGGGCCCCCGCTGGGGTGGAATGAGAGGGTCTCCCCGCTTGTTTTGAAGGACGGTTTTGAACAGGGGAGGCCAAGAAACGACCCCTCCTCTCTCTCTCTCTCTCTCACACACACACACACACACTCACACACACACACTCTCTCTCTCTCTCTCTCTCACACACACACATACATACACTCTCTCTCACACACACACAATCACACAACACACACTCTCACACTTACACACACACACTCTCACTCTCTCTCCCCTTCTCTTTTTCTCTCTCTCACACACATACACACACACTCACACATACATACACTCTCTCACACACACATACACACACACACACATATACATACACTCTCTTTCTCTCACACACACACTCACACACACAACACACACTCTCGGCACATACACACACACACTCTCACTCTCTCTCCCCTCTTCTCTTTCTCTCTCTCTCACACACACACACTCACACATACATACACTTTCTCTCTTACAGACACACACATACATACACTCTTTTTCTCTCTCTCACACACATACTCACACATACATACACACTCTCTCACACACACACTTACACACAACACACACTCTCACACATACACACACACTCGCACTCTCTCTCCCCCTTCTCTCTCTCACACACACACACTCACACATACATACACTCTTTCTCTCACACACATGCACACACACTCACACATACATACACCCTCTTTCTCTCTCTCACATACACTCACACACACACAACACACACTCTCACACATGCACACACACTCTCTCTCTCTCCCCTTCTCTTTCTCTCTCTCTCTCTCTCTCTTTCTCTCTCACACACACACACTCACACATACATACACTCTTTCTCTCTCACACACATACGCACACACTCACACATACATACACCCTTTCTCTCTCTCACATACACTCACACACACACAACACACACTCTCACACATACACACACACACTCTCACTCTCTCCCCCCTCTTCTATTTCTCTCTCCATCTCTCTCTCTCTCTCTCACACACACACACACACACACACACACACAAGAGAGAGAGAGAGATGGAGAGAGAGAATCTGTGCGCGTCGAAGACACGGCCAGATTTGAGGAAGCGCCAATTGACTTGAGCTAACAGGCCTTGAAACGCGAGGTCACCGAAACTGCCTCTTAATGGGATGCCGCGAATCGGCGCTTCGTCGGAGCGGCGCGGCCACTTTCCACGCCGAAAGAGCCCGCCTTTGAACTTCGCCTGCCCTGAATCGGCACTGGCGCCCCCCCTCTCCAAAAAAAGAAAGGGGGGGGTTGTTGAGGGTTTCCCTAGGGTCCGTCTATGGGAAGGGGGTGGGGGAGAAGCGCCGAAATCCCTGCTCTCCGAGGGAAACCCCGAGGAAATTGGAAACTAGAGGAGGAGGAGAGAAGGGAAGAATCGGGGCCCTGATGCCCGGTCTGAACATCAGTTAGTTAGTGGGAGGGAGGGCGGCCTTAATACTGCATATTAACTCAGCCTGCAGAAGCTGAGTTGCTAATGAAATGCACCCGCCTGTCCCCAGAAGCGCTCAGTCCCGCGTCTGTCAAGGCCTACATGACACCCCTTCCCCGGATACACTCCAGGATCCGTTTTCTCTTTCTCCAACCTTGAAGTGCGCCGGCGTTACAGGCCCCGCGCGCACGCCCAGCCCAGGAATTTGGGTGAACGGACGCTCGCTGGGGAAGATGGGAAGCAACCCAGCCGAAGGCTGCACCCCCACGGGGCTCCTCCGCAGCCCCTTACTGGATCCAAGTGACCGGGTGTTTTAGCCCGGCAGATGGATTCCATTTGTGGGTTTGCGCCGCCGCCTCTCTTCTGCCTGGAGCTCCTAGACCTAAACCTGCTCTGCCCTGCCCGGCGTAGAAGACGAGGAAGGCTGCTCCTGGGATTAGAAAAAAATCTGTCTGCCTATATCTATCTCTATATCTATCTATCTATCTCTATCTATCCATCTCGATATCTATCCATCTCTATTTGTCTGTCTGTCTGTCTGTCTATCTATCTATATCTATCTCTCCTCTCTCCCTCTCTCTCCTATCTATCTATATCTATCATCTATCTCTTCTCTCTCTCTCTCTCTCTCTATCTATCTATCTCTATCTCTATCTCTCCTATCTATCTATATCTATCTATCATTTATCATCTATCTATCAATCATCTATTTCTTCTCTCTCCCTCTCTCTCTCCCTCTCCCTCTCTCTCTCTCTCCTATCTATCATCTATCATCTATCTATCATCTCTCTCTCTCTCTCTCTCTCTCTCTCTCTCCTATCTATATCTATCTATCATTTATCATCTATCATCTATCTATCCACCTACCTACCTATCTCTATCTCTATATCCATCTATATCTATATCCATCTCTATATCTGTCTGTCTGTCTGTCTGTCTGTCTGTCTGTCTATCTATTTATCATCTATCTAATATCGATAGATCGATAGATAGACAGACCTATATTATTCCAGAGAGAGAAAGAGAGAGACTATAGAAAAGAGAAAGAGAGAGTGTGTATGTATGCATGCACGTATCCCCTCATCCACGCCGAGGCTCAACCTCTGCTCCCGCCTTCCTTACGGTTCTCCTCTACCTCGGAGGGAGCGGAATAGCGCCGACCGTGAGCAGGAGAGAGGGACGCCTCTCTGCCCGCCCCTGAAGTTTTGCAGCGCTCTCCGTTGCGCTAGAGGCAGAGAAAGGGGGGGACGGGACCAAAGGCTTGAACCGTGATGCCTTTTTTTGTTTTTAATCGTGGCCCCACTGACTTTGGGGAGTGTGGCCTCTGACGCCCGTCCGAGGACTCTGAAGGGCCCCCTGTGGCGTCAGAGAGACTGTCTAACCAAATCAGTACAAACGGGTCACCCCAATCGCCTCCTAAAAAGACCACCTTGCGATTCTCACCAAGGTGTATCTAGGACGGTGTACACGCACACCTACGCCCCTATGCAGGTCTCCGTCACGTGACTACCTTGCCTTCCTACGGAGGCCCTTCCATAGAATGTGGATAAGACAAGCAACCTGATATCCTGCAGGCGTTTGGGACTACAAAGCCTCTAACGCTAAGCAGCAGCGGGTGGCCTAAAACCTCTCTCTGGCTGAATTCGCCGTGTTTTTCTGGATGAAAGAGGGCGGGGGAGGTTCGGCCAAACACATGCATTCAGAATGGTAATGCTAGCATTCTTCTCTTGTATTCATATGTTATTTCCTTCTTTTAATTGTTTTAATCTGCATGCGGGCCCGGACCACGGATTCTTCTTCTTCTTCTTCTTCTTCTTCTTCTTCTTCTTCTTCTTCTTCTTCTTCTTCTTCTTCTTCTTCTTCTTCTTCTTCTTCTTCTTCTTCTTCTTCTTCTTCTTCTTCTTCTTCTTCTTCTTCTTCTTCTTCTTCTTCTTCTTCTTCTTCTTCTTCTTCTTCTTCTCCTTCTCCTTCTCCTCCTCCTCCTCCTCCTCCTCCCGGTCCATCACCTGACAGTTGCAAGAATCTACTGTCTCCATTGAAGCCATCCGAGATCATTCAAACCTACAGGCGCTGGAGAGAGAGAGAGAGGTTTTCCTAAGGATATAAACAGTTTGTTTTCGGCTGGGGTCCATTCAAACACTTCCAGGCCATCAAATGTTGAAAAAAATAGTATTGGCGAGACGAAGAAGTCTAAGCAGCCGGTTTCTCCCTAACTCCTAGACGGGTGTAAGTACCTCCCAATTAGTTCACAAATGCTTGAGGGTATTGCTCGGTGTCGAAATAGACTCGAAATTGTGCAATTCTGTGCCCAGTTCCGTAGCTGAAGGAGATGGGAACCGTAGTTCTGTATGTCGGGCCTGCGCACAGGGGAGAAGCGGATCTATTCACACGCCCAAGTCAGCTCTTGTGCCAAGAGTGGCAAGTGGGGCAGAGTTCAACACGGGCTTTGTTCACACAAGCCGCTTAAACCTGTTTCTTCAACTACTAACCACTCCTCCTGCAGCATAAACTAAGCGAAGTGGTCTGGGTGTGTACACAACACGAAACCACCCGCCCAGGCGATCCAAGCGAAGCCTAACCGACGTGGTCCGGGGTGGCCACGAACTGGGCTCTGTGGAGGATGTCACTTGGAAAGAACCTGCGGGGGGACACGGGACAACGCTCTGTGAAGAGCCCGGCCGGCTCTCCGTGGACGCGGCGACGAAGGAAGGCGTGGTAGGCAGCCTCTTCCCGCCCGGTGCAGAATCCGAATTGGCCGCTTGATTTGCTCGCCACGTTTATGGAATTGACAGTTCGGATTCTGCACCGGGCGGGAGAGGCTGCCTACCACGCCTTCCTTCGTTCCTTCCACAGCCCTTAAGAGCAAAGCCAACCCGCGGGGTTTATTGGCAAACGGGACGGGGGTTTCTAGGCTTCCTTCTGGCTGAAACCGAGCCATCCCGGGAACAGCCCCGGCGCACAAAGCAAGCGCGTTAGAACTCAGTGCCAGCAAAGAGCTGGACGTGGAGGGCGGTTGTGTGCAATCCGCCGGCCTTAAAACTCTCTCTCTCTCTCTCTCTCTCTCTCCACACACACACGCGGTCAAGCCTTCGGGAGGAAGCAAGAAAGTATCGCCTTCTCGCCAGTGCATCCTTCCTATCTCTCTTTCTCTCTCCCTCCCTTCTTTCTTTCCTCCCTCTCCCCCTCCCTCTCTCTCTCTCCCTGCCTCTCTTTCTCCCTCCCTCCCTCCCTCCTGCTCCCTCCTCTCCCCCTCCCTCCCCTCTATATCTCTCTCCCCCTGCTTCTCTCTCCCTCTGCCTCTTTCTCCCTCCCTCCCCTTCTCTCTCTTTCTCTCTCCTCTCTCTTTCCCCCATCTCTTTCCTTCCCTCTTTCTCCCCCTTCCCCATCTCTTTTCTCTCCTCTCTCTTTCATTCTGCCTCTTTCTCTTTCCCTCTTTCTCCCTCCCTTCCCGTCTCTGTCCCTCCCTCACTCTCTCCCCCTCCCTCCCTCTCTCTCTCCCTGCCTCTCTTTCTCCCTCCAGCCCTCTTTCTCCTTCCCTCCCCGCCTCTTTCTCTCCTCTCTCTCTCTTTCAATCTGTCCCTCCCTCACTCTCTCTCTCCCTGCCTCTCTTTCTCCCTCCAGCCCTCTTTCTCCGTCCCTCCCCGCCTCTCTCTCTCTCTTTCTCTCCCCTCTCTCTCTTTCAATCTCTCTCTCTCTCTCTCTCCTCAGCACCAACGCTTACCGAAGGCATAAATTTTGCGGAAGGCAGGCAGGAAGGCCCACCAAACGAAAACAAAACCAGCTATGGGCCTGGCAACGGGCGCGAGGCTCCTTCCCTCCCCCCAGCGTGCCTTCTCTTCCCCTCCCCCGCCGGCAAAGAGACAAAAGTGGATCGCGGCTAATTTAAAGGTTGGTTTGTGTGCGAGCGAGCCACGGCTTCTCCCCCGCCGACAAGAGACGGAGGCTTTGAAGGTAGCCAGTTCCTTGTCAATAAGTGCCTTTTGTCTAAGCCATATTCAAATGGGGAAAGCATGGCTCGCCAATCGCCATAGAAAGCTTAACCCACCATGAACATTGTCCAAGCACCAAGCCTTCCGTTCCGGCCAGAATTACTTTGAAGTGGGGCAAGATGAGCTGTAGTCAATTTCAACTCTATAGACTGGGGGAGGGCCGTCCCCTCCCCCAGCAGAAAACGAGGAACTTGTTTTTAGCCTCCTCATTGTCCGATACCTTTCATCTCTGATATATTTCCCATAAATGATTGTGTGTGGGGGGGGGGACTTTTTCCGCTCCTCCTTTTCACCACAAAACTCCTCCTCTCGACTGCAGCCCCCAACCAGGATGCCCAGTTCATGCCTTCCCCACCTTTACCTCTTTGCTCCCCGCTTTCTAAAAATAATTCCATGAAATCTCCTTTGCAAACCTCCTTTAATTTCCACCATTTCAACGCCTCGGCTGGAAAAAAAGTCGTCCCCCCCCCCCACGAGAATTACAGAACCAGATAATTAGGAAATAAGTTGGGAGAAGCATTTTTGTGTAAAGCACATTGTAGGGAAAGGGAGATAGGTAAGGTCTAGCCAATCCCCTCCTCTTTCCTCAAAATAAAACCTTAAACCAGTCCCCAAACATCTCCAAGAATCTCCGAGTTGTCTCCCATTGTTTAGGAATACAACTATAGTTAGATAGAAACACATTGTAATATTTTAAATAGCAAGTGGCATATGTTGCTCATATCAGATTTTTCACCCATTCTCTTTGCTTAGAACACAGTTTGAAAGTTTAGCTCTGAAAGGTTAGCTGGTTAAATAAATTGCACCAAATTGCTTTACAATAGAACACCGCAGACCTTTAAAATAATATTAGTTAGGAACGCTTTAATCCTATTTCATATTTGTCCTTACTTTTTCATCCAAGGTGGGAAAAATATTGAAGAGCAGCTCATATTGTCATCTGCCCTCTTCATCTTTCTTCCAACAATAAAGCACAGATGTGAGATATAAGAATATTTTTATTTCACTTAAACTTTTTTTTACTTATGTATGATCAGGTTAACAAATATGAAGGAGGTACTAAGTGTTATTTTTAAAAAATGTGATAAAGCCATGGCACAATAAAGAATACTACATCCCCAAAGATAACCTCAATTATTTGGAAGTATGTCCATTGGAACAAAGTACCTTCTTCCTAGTAATTGTGTACCTTTAAAGATGTCAAGTTTCACATTAAGCAAAACACGAGGGCTGGTAATAGTGCAATTTTTCTTTCCAAAAGGAGGACAAGAAAATAAAATGTATAAATTAAAAAATAATGCATTTAAATTCAGCAAGACATTTTCCCCCCAAAATAAAGACTGCCAAAATTGAAATTACCTTGTGAAAGTCCATGCCTTTTTCATTGTATTTTTCTTAGTATCTGAACGGATTGCGAATAAAGAAATGGAAAACAAGCAAACGTAGTTTAAAAGTGGTTTGTATTCAAGTTCCCTTTATATACTTATGGATATAGACATTAAAATGTCCTTTCCTTTGTATAACAATATGGTGAGGGCATTTAAAAGCTTTCAGATGGACAGTACCATGCACTGGACTAAAAAAACAAATATATCTATAAACTACTGAACACCAACACACTGCACAGCAGACATGCAGAAAGGCTCTGTTTTCACATTACATTATTCATTCAAGTAAGTTTGAAAAATAGGGTGAGGTTTCCTCTGAAACAAACCACAGAAGTATAGACAGCTTTCACCAAAAGTATAATAGTCTTCTTTGGTGTGTTCTGTATGCTATAAAAAGGGGGAGGGAGATGCAATGATATCTAAAAATTAAAAAAAATAAATTAATTTAGCTGTACAAAATAAATCACTTCCACATACAATTTATAACAATGACAAGACTACATATTACAATACGGGCACATTTAAAAAAAAAATTCCCACTCCTTTCTACAAGCCCTGGGAATCGGTAAGCAACCAGTTCCTTATTCAGTGGTCTCTGAGGATACATTAGTGCTCTTTAGAATATCTGTAGGGTGTTTATGATGAACCAACATTTTGCATTTGAAATGTTTCACTAACCACATCAGAATTTGTCAGTGTTCCATGACCTTTCCCTTGAATAGCTTGGCAGTGAGGCCAAAGGCAATTTATTTTTTCTCCCACCCCATTCCGTTTATCCATTTATGACAATTTACTTTGGTCACTGAATCATTGCATATAATTACAGGTGGTGAAAAATATGAAATTGCTTATAAAACCTTTGTATAAACAAGGATGAAAAGCTGGGTCATGTAAAAAATATTCTTTCAGAAAGAAAGGTTGTTTCTCCAGCATTATACCTCTTTCAAAAGGAAGAGTGGACAAGAGGGAGAAGTTTGATCCAATGCCTTACTTTGGGCTCCATTTCCAAACATTATTTTCTCATAAATCTAATATACTTCAATTCCGTGTGACTGGTTCACAAGTAAGTATACTTAGATTCATGGTCTCAACTAAGAAATAGGCAGGGGTGGATTATTTTTAAAAAGGAGAACTTGTAAACGAGTCCTGCTAAAAACTAGCTGCCTATAAATAACACCGAAATCAGTGAGAAAATTGCTTTCAGGTACCTTGAATGCCTAAAATAATAATAAATAATTGCAGCATTTACACTGACACCAGCAGTATTTTATTTAATCTCTCTGTCCCAAAATTAGAGCTCAGTAAAGTTTTAAAAATTAGAATTATTTTTAAAAAATGAACATATGCAAAACTAAAGACCTAAAGATATGGAAACATACTGATGTCCTGAGGCCAGCCAATTGATCAATGCAGATTGTTTATTCTGAAGATAAATATTTAGCATAAAGGAACCAAAAGAGAAAATTCAGCTTTTTGTGAAATCTTATTTAATTGGGATTGTATCACTCACTCCCTTCCCTCAACTGACCTGGAAGTAAGCACTATTTAAAGATCAATCTTCTATGCAAGCATTCTTAGCATTAACCTTCAAGGAGCAATTATAACTAGGAATGGCCAGAGTTTCAACATTAGTGTTAGTCTGATGCAAACATCAGTTCAAGGATTATATTCATTCGCTCCATTTTGAGATCTTGGGGGGGGGGGGCGATTCCAAAGGCCATGAACTAAATGCAGAGATTATGAATGCAAAAAAATGGATTGGCAGTTGAACAAATGACAAACATAGAGCAGAATAAATCTTTCAAAGATTATAACGCTTACTCCTGGCATCAAGAGCATCCATTCACTTATGCTGCATTCATGAACCACATTTCTGGCTTTGTTTCAGAAAACATTTTCATGGGACTGTCAAGCTGGCTATGCTGCATACATTGCAAATCAAGCTATGCCTTGAACCTCTCCTAATTTACCCTTAGACTGGGAAGGGTGGGGGCAGAAAAGTAAATGCCTGTCGGGTTATTCTTGAAATCTAAATTGGTTTAAAAAAAAAAGAGTCTTCTTTTTTAATAAAATAAAAAAGATATAAGTCCAATGACTTAAATTAATTACATATACAAACACCATAGGGTTTCATTTAGTTAATAAATAGACCAAGTGAACAAACATGGCATGTGCATATGCCATTCTAGAGTTCTAATGAATAGTCCTTGACTCAGAGTTCCTGTAGGTCTCTTCCTCCTCCTCCTCCTCCTCCTCCTCCTCAGAAGAGGTGGCATTACTGGATGGGGCACGGAGGTGGTTGGCCGCCCCACTGGCCTGGCAAACGTACCATTCGTTGAGGTTGGTGACCTGAGGAGAAAGGCTGGTAGGCTGGCCCCTTCCTGAGTCCTGAAGTGGGGAAAGAGGGGCACCCAGAGCGGTACCCACAGGCTGGTACCCGTGAGATCCTGGGGGAGGAGAAGGTGGTGGGGATTTGCAGTGGATCTTCATGTGTTTTCGCAAAGAGCTGGGGTGGGTGTAGGACTTATCACAGCCTCTGACTTTGCAGAAGTATGGCTTGTCGCTGGTGTGGACATGGGAGTGTTTCTTTCTGTCGCTGCTATTGGCAAACTTCCGGTCGCAGCCATCAAACTCGCATTTAAAAGGCTTCTCCCCTGAAAGACAAAAAACATCTATCTGTTGGTCTCCTTGTGAAAAGAAAGGATGAAAGCCAACCTGCTTGCGTTTACAGGTCAAACCAAACACTAGGATAATGGCGTCAAGCTCTAGCAAAGGAGGTTTAAAGCAGCTTGTAAAACAGAGAGGGGGGAAAAATGGAACATTACATTGCTATTTCTCCCCCTCCATCCTTTCTCACCCCCTCCCCCACCCTGCTGCCATGTACACACTTTTTCAGGATCATCATCATCATCATCTCCATCTCTCAATAAGAAGGCCAGCATATCAAGGTTTAGATTTGCTTCAAAGCACAATCCATACCATCCAGGAACATTGGCTAAACAATGATCCAATACAACACGATTTTCAGATAAAGGCTTCCAAGCCTTAAGAGAAAAATTGCTCGTCATCTCCGCTTTGAATTCTTATTCAAAATTATAAATTGGGGGTTAAAAGAAGGAGGGCCTTGTAAAAGCTACCCAGGGAAATTGACCTATCTTCAGGAAAAAAAAAATTGGCCATAATTTCTTCAAGAGCAGCTGTTTAAACATAACACTGAGTATTTATTTTTTTTAAAGCCACTAAGTTCTCAGGCCGACTGCATTCTCAGATAGGAAGGCATTCATTTTCCCCCTCTGTCATACTTTGCTTTACTGCTTGCCAATGATTGGGGAAACAATCCACTAAAAGAGCAAAGCAAGTATATCCTCATAAAAAGAAGAAGGGATCTACTGCCGAAGAAGGATCTCGCCTCCAGGGGAGTGGGTGGTGTCAGAAATCTAGAGTGACTCCTTTTCAGTGGGCTTAAATTGCAGCTTAATAATAAGTGCAACTTCAGGCTGTCTATTCAGACATAATTGTAAGTTTCTCCTGTTTAGAAGGGATAAGATTCTCCTCTAAAAGACAGAAAGCAAAATAATCTGCAGATCTGTTTCTTGATGCAATTGAATTAAATAGATGGATGCCACAAAAGGCTCACTGACCTGCTCTGGAAGGTTAAACATTTTTGTTGGTGACACTATTATTGTTTTTTTTTTTTTTTAAAAAAAGGAAGCCTCGTTTTGCTATTTTATGGGTAGAACTGAAAATATAATTCTTGCAGCCAGCAATAGGCCAAAGTGGTGGCATCTTTCACCAGGTGGATTTTGCCACAAGAAGGAAGTCCCACCCTTCAACGAGACACTCTGCTTTGGGTGAGGATGCCAGCTAGAACTGCGGGATTTTCGCCTATTTACTATTGCAAACAACCACCATCTGCGCTTTCAGGCGCTACATTCCTCGGGGAAACCTTTTTCCAATGCAAATATTTTCCGGCAAGGGGCCCGAATTGCAAGCTACGCTGTTTCAGTCCAAGCACAGCCTCCGAGTTCCAAGGAGAAAAGAGCAAGGGGACGTGCATAAGCGCGCCAATCGTGCCTACTACCGTCCCTGTCCTATTGGTTCTTTTTATTTTTCTTATATGTATCCATTTCATGTATTCATAACTATGTTTATACTTATGCCTGTTATCTTATAATCGCTCGACAAAATAAATAAACAAATAAACAAAAAACAAAACTGGCGCTTTCTCACGTTCTCCAACAACGCTACTCTCCTAATATTACTGCACGGTCTGTAGAGGCTTCCCGGGCCCGTGTCAGCCCCTCCCCCGGAGGGATTTCGGCAGCGCCCGGGAAGAACGCGAGTTCGAGCCCAGCCAGTCCTAAACCCTTCCCTGAAATCCGAGGCGAGGGGCCTCCCACAGGAGCTAAGACATTCGCGAGAGTTTTCCCTGGCGCGTTTGGGTCGGGCTTTCCATCCATCCTGCTTGGGAAGGGGCGGGGGGATGCGTTGCCTTAGTCACAAGGATCAAATATCCCAACGCGAGACGCCTCTGGGGTTTGCCTTCCTTTCCGGCGAGGGACGCGCCACGGCAGCATCGGGTCGCTGTGGGAAGTTCCCAAATCGCGCCTTGCAGAGGCTCGCTTTTCTCCTTGGGAAACGAACCGACGTTCAAGCCCGGGAAGGATGAAGGGGACGGCGTTGCAACGGAAGCCTTGCTTTTTCCTGCGCCCTGAGAAATCCAGCTTCCTCCCGCTTTCAGTCAAACGAAGCGACCTTGGGAGCTTGCAAAGCTTGAATGCAACACGTTCAACTTCGCGGCTACTACTATTGTTGGATGAGCAGGCACAAAAACAGCCAGGGAGGTGGTTGAAGCCTGGGAAACAGGCCTCAGCAGGAATGCCGATTTACCATCAGCCGAACAAGTACTTAGAAGGCGAGGGCTGGGCAGCACAAGCAAACCCACAACTTTAAAAGCCAGCCATCCACACATCCCATCAGCATCTAAACAGCCACATACAACAGGCATCATATAAATACACACACAACTGCTTAGAGAGGAGTTCCCTGCAGGTGGGTTCCAGACTCAGCAAGCTCGGAAGACAAAACCTCTTGATCCCGGTGACCCACCCACATTTGATCCCTCATTATCTTGGGACACATACATTCGCCTTTATTCGGGAAGCATCTCTTCCTCCTCGGGAGCAACAGCCGGGAAAGGAGCAGAAAAAGGCCACTCACCTGGCCCAGCCGCCTAACCCTCAGCGTTGCCTCTTGCCTGAGCCCTTGGAGGAGGCCTACGAACAGCCTTGAGCCCTGCAACCAGAAAGGTATCAACTCCCTCCTTGGAGTCGGGGAAGAAGAGAGATCCTGGCTGGCTCTCGCCTTCCGGGGAAGGCTGCTCGGAAGAGAAAGAACGCGCACCCGCCACCAGGGCCCCGCAGAGCCGGTCAATCTCCTTTGCCGGCTGTTCCAGTCGGCCAAACTCGAGTTGCCGTGTCCTCCTCCCCTCCGTCCCTTAGACCTGACCGAGCAGGCAGAGGACGAGCCGACCCTTCTGGTTCCCCTACATCAGGGGCTCCCTAAAACTTGGCAACTTTAAGACTTGTGGACTTCAACTCCCAGAATTCTCCAGCCGGAGAAGTCTTAAAAGTTGCCAAGTTTTAGGGAGTCCTGCCCTGCATGCCTGGCGCCCAAAGGATCGCCTCCCGAGCCTCTTTCTAAGGAAGGGACAGCTACCCGGGGCAGCGAGACCTGGAAAAGCAGCCTTTAAAGGGGAAGAGCCCCCAAAAACTGAGGGGTGTGGGGGGAGACCAGATAGACACCCCCCACACACACACACACACTTACCTCGTCTCTCCGCCGAGCACCGGCAAGAAAAAAAAAGGAGAAACAAAAGAATGTCTGCCCTCAGAGAGGGAAGGGAGGGAGAGCAGAATTCATTTATTCTCCGATCGGCGGGGACCCACGCAGCTTCTCCTCCCCCTCACCCCACCCCACCGCGCGCCTAAAGGCCTCCGAGAACTCTGCAACAAGAACAGGAGGCAGCTGCGTGCAGCCAGATGGGTTTGGTGGGGGCAGATTCGCCACCTTAAAATAAATAAATAAATAAATCGGGCCGCTCTGGTCGCCTGAGGCCCATTTGCTTTGGCGGCTGAAGAGCGCATTGCACCTCGTCCGCCCTCGCGCGCTCTCTTTGCAAGCAAGGCGCGATAAATCACAAAAACAATTAGGTGAATTCCCCTCCTGTGCTGCTCACCTTCCCCATAAAACGTCTCCGGTGGATAATATCTGTCTACGGGCCACTATAAATTCCAAGCTGCCTTTTAAGGAGAATCAAAAAGGCTGTCGCAGATCAAAACCAAGCCGTAAAAGTTAACAGCGCCGTAAAAGCCAATTCCAACTAAAAAGCCTCTCCAAAGCCTGGCCCTGTCCTTAAGCAGCCAAAGGCCCCCCGGGACTCGTCTCACCTTCCATGGGGCTCTTCTCCACTTTTGGGAGATCGTTGTAAACCTTTCCCCTGGGTCAGCATAGATACGGGCATCTCTTTCTATCAAACGGCTCCAAAACAAACCAGAACCACGAAGGCAACTAGCTACAAGAATTATGCCTACATTTTGAACGTAAAAAAGCAAAATAGAATAAAATAGAATTCTTTTATTGGCCAAGTGTGATTGGACACACAAGGAATTTGTCTTGGTGCAAATGCTCTCAGTGTACATAAAAGATACATTCGTCAAGAGTCCAGAATCATAAGGCACAACACTTAATAATAGTCATAGGGTGCAATAAGCAATCAAATCATACTAGGAAACAGTCAATAGAATTATACTATAAAAAAGCATAGAAACCCAAACCAAAGGCTTACAGCTCCACCAAAGTCGCTTCTCTGGATTTCACATGAAAGACGTGGCACATTTTCCCCCTCTCTGCACCAAAGAACACGGGGGACGGGTGGGAACCCAACATTAGATTTCAGGAAAGTTCAGAGTGCGACGGTTCTTGGGGGACTCCTGGGGTTTTCCCCACTTCCCCAGGCATTGGTGTCTTTCCCAGACCTCCCCAGCGCTCTTCGTCTGCCTGTTGAAGAGTGCTGTGGAGCTGGAAAGCTCGCCAGCTGCCCAAGCCTCACAGCCTGGAGCTCCGAAGCTGCTTTACCGCATCGCCAACACACGCGGAGAGGCCACATAATAACACGATCGATGTCTCAGGGAGGCTTTCGCTCGCGGCGGTGTGGAGCCATCGCGCCCAAGAAATCGCTTATTCGTGATAAAAGTCACATGCCTGAACCGACGCCGGGCAAGAGGAAAGGCGGAGAAAAGGGAAGCCGGGCTTGGCGAGGCGGGACGCAGCCCACGAGGGAAGAGGCCACCCACCTGTGTGCGTCCTTTTGTGGATCTTGAGGTTCTCGGAGCGGGCGAAGACCTTGCCGCATCCCGGGAAGGGGCAGGGGAAGGGCTTCTCGCCCGTGTGCACGCGGATGTGGTTGATGAGCTTGTACTTGGCCTTGAAGGGCTTCCCTTGGCGGGGACACTCCTCCCAGAAACACACGTGGCTGCTCTGCTCAGGCCCCCCGACGTGCTCCACCGTGACGTGGTTGACCAGCTCGTGCATGGTGCTGTAGGTCTTGGAGCAGGGTGGAGTGCCAGTGCCGCCGCCGCCGCCGCCGCCGCCCGCCTCGGCCTCCAGCCACTTGCAGATCAGTTCTTGCTTGATGGGCTGCCGCATGTAGCGCAGGAAGGCGGCGGCGGCGGCGCCCGCGTGGGGCTGCGGCGGCGGCGGCGGCGGCGACGCGTGATGCGCATGTGCAGGCGGGTGCGAGTGGTGGTGCTGTTGCTGCTGCTGCAAAGCGGCGGCGGCCGCTAAGTTGACCGGATAGCCGTGCGGCGCAGGGCCGTAGGACGCTTCGGAGCCGGCGGGCGAAGGGCGGAAGGGCTCGATGCGGCCGTAAAACTCCGCGGCGGCGGCGGCGGCGGCGGCAGCCACGGCCAACCCCAAGCGCATCTGGCCGTTGAGTGGGTGATGCCCGCCGGAGGTGCCGGCCGGGTGCTCGTGCAGGCCCGGAAAGACGGCGGCGTGGAGGTCGCCCCCAGCGCCGTAGGTGCCGGCCGAGGAGATGAACATGGGCGAGCTGGCGGCCGCCGGGGGCTGCTGGAGCTGCGGCGGATCCCCCCGCAAGCCCGGCTCCCGCCGCAGCGCCAGTTCCCTGTCCGTCGCCGGGTAAGGCTGACTAGCCGAGGCGGGAGCCGCGCCGTTGGCGCCAACTCCGCTCCCGGCCGATTGCAAAGAGGCGGCCGCGGCGAAAGTCGCTTCGGGGCTGGCTGGGCTGAGCTTGAGAGCCCCCGCCGCCACGTGCTCCGGCCCGAAGGGGGCGGTAGCAGCCGGGTCCGAAGAGCCCAAGTCCCCCGGGTGCAAGGGATGGAAGCCGCCGCCGCCGCCGCCGCCAAAGGAGTCGGCCAAGCGCAGGCTGGGACTCCTCTTACAACTCAGCGCGGGCTCCATGCCGCCTCCGCCGCCGCCCACTCGCCCATCGAGCCGCACGGGGGTAGCCCGGGCCTGGGCCAGCCCGGCGGGGGCTGAAGCCTTCCTCCCCCTGCCCGCCGCCGCCGCCACCGTCACCAGCGCCGCCGCCTTGCCAAACATGGAGCGATTAAGCGGCTCTTTAACTTCTTTTGTCTCCTCCGCTTCCCAACTCGGCTGCTCATTCCATCCGCTCCCCGCTCTGGCCTCCAGCGATTGGCAGAGCGCTCGGCACATTTGAGCGGCGCGGTTGGGAACCAGAGTTTGGAAATGTGCGCGGGTGGGATTGGAGGGAGAGCGATGATTGGCAGAGGCCAGGGCAGCGCGATTGGCTCCCATTCAGGCCGGGCGCTCAGCAGGGGACCGCCCTCGCGCTCCTGCCTGCGTCCTCCCCCTCCCCTCCCCTCCACCCCCTTTCCCCCCGCTTTCCCGCACTTGCTCCACAGCTTCTTCTCCCCCTCCCTCCCTCCCCCGAAATGGTTGCCCTCGGCGGAAAAGAGAAAGGGAGAGGAAGAAGGGGGGGGGGAGTTCGCGCCTCGTCGCCGAGGAAGCGCCAAGCGAGCGGCGGCCGAGGAGGCCGACTGACTCTCGTCCCGAGTTTCGTGAGGAGGAGCTGTTGGGCTTCCCTGCCACCTGTAGAGCGCCGGGTTGGCAGCTGAGCCAGGCGCTCAATGAACGGCCCTTCCGCCTGCCTGGAGCCTGCAAACTCCGCTCTTGTGGATCTGGCAGCGGTGCCTGGTCTAAAGTCTCGTGTTTACAACAGGTTGTTTCTTTGACGGAAGGCGCGTGGAGAACGACGGCGGTTGTAAGAATCCACATTAAGTGCTGCGCCGTTGACACTCCGGCGACAAGGTCTTATTTCTCCTTGAAGGACCTGAAGGAAGACCCCCCCAATTGCAACGAACTTTCCCCTAACGAGCCCATCCGGCTGAGACCGTCCGGCCTCGGTTCCACGGAGAAGTCGTTGCGCCCATCCCTGAGGGAGTGGGCTTCCCCTCCCCCTCCCCCCACGAGCAGAGATGCCATTTTTCCACGCGGGCACTTTGAAGGTCCCGTGGATACCCGTTTCTTCTTCGACCCTCCTTCAACCCAGGCACTGACCTACTATCCCCAAGGCCGCCTCGCGGCTCCAGAAAAGCCGCTGCTTTGCAAGAGAGAGAGAGGCGGCGACGAGGAGAGGGTTGGCGAGCCGCTGTGGAAGAACTGCCAGCGTCCCTTTCGTTAGAGAAAGCAAAGCATTCCTTTGCTTGAATCGCTGGGGCAGAAGGAATTCGTTTCCCAGTATTCCGTCTTAAACGGTCGAGTCTGACAAAAGAAACAGATCCCCCTTATTTAGTTCTTCTCCACATCATCTCCTCCTCCTCCTCTTCCTCTCCTCCCCTCCCTGAATTAATCCCGCAAATGTTAAATCATTACTACCGAACGTCCAAATTTACCTCGTGCCTTTCGTACCTCCTCCTTCCCTTCCAAACTTTGTTTTATCCAAACCGTTTCCTTAACCCTTTGGAGGGGAAAAAATAATACCCGAGACCTCAGAGTGGTCTTTTCTCCGCGTAAAGTTTGTCAGGCCCTCCCTTTTCAAGAAGTATATCTGGCCAGCTCAAAATTGTTTTCGGAAGCAGGAGGTGAGGGGAAAAAACACACCGCAGGAACTCATTCTGGTCAGAAAGAAGGCGAGGAGGGAATGGCGGGCCCCCCAAACCTCTAGCAGCTCCTCACCCTCCTCTTCCTCCACTTCGTTTTTTCTTACGTTGGCGCAGATAGATTATTATTATTATTATTATTGTAAATTCGTACGTTCTCATGACATTAGTGGGATTTGTCTCTCGGGGGGGGGGGTGCGGCTGTAGTGATGGCAAAGCAAGTCTCTACATTTGGGAACGGAGAGGACTTGCTCTTAAAAACAAAAACAAAAAAAAAACTGGGGTGGATGAGGGATGCAGTATTGCGATTCTGCGATTCGGAAACGGAAGAGGAAGGAAAGCGGCCTTTTTACAGTCGGCGTGAGGAACGCGAGGTGCCGCGGGAGCGAGCCTCACAAACGGGGCAGTTGCATTTCCTTTAAGAAAAGTTGGTAGGCTACCTTTAAATAGCGCGCGAAGAGACCGGCTGGGTTCGACGCGCCGCGCTTAGGCTGACTTTTTTATTTTTATTTTGGCGAAGGACCCGTATCTAATTTCAGGCTGAAGCGATGCGGAAAGCGTCCCACGCCAAGTTCAATTCTCCTTGCAGTAAAAATGATAGACTTTCCTTGAGCTTTTAGCCTAGGGAGGGAGGGAGGGAGGAGACCCCTTCTACCAGGAACCGCCCCCACTTTCTCACTTGCCCTCAGGTCGCGAGATAAGGAAGGGCCGCCCGGGTCAGTCATTACAAGCATCTGTTAGGAACTGGCCACCCAGCGAGTAACGCGTGTCCTTCTCATTAAATATCTTCCCGAGCAATATCACCCGCCTTTCTTTCCAAGGAAAAGCAAGCAGATCCAAGCAGGGACTCTATTCGCCTAGCAAGCGTGTTTAGGATTCCAAGTGTCGAGAATAGAGGACACTTTTCAGTGATTCTTTCACCGTTGTGCTGTTCCATCTTCCAGTTAGGATGGGTGCTTAAGTAGGGAAGGATCTTAACCTCAATGCTCAAAGTCAAACCTTTTCACGCAAGGGCCCAGGTCAATCGCAGCGGCGCACCTGAGTTACAAGTACTGCCGCTGCGCGCAGCCGCCTCGAACCCACGTCTTTCTTCGCCCTCTTGTCCAGCACATCAATCTGATATGGAACTGCCCTCGATTTCCAGCGTCTTCATCCAAATTGCTCTCCCCGATCCATTGCTTCGTTGAGGGGGGGCGGATGGGAGGTGGGGGGTCTCCAAACAGTCGATGTTTCAAGGCTGGGAGGAGGGGGTGAGGATCGTAACCTTGCCTGTGGGAGTGGTCGTCCGGTTTGGGACAATGTGGACGATAGCCAAAACTTCTTGGTGGGACCGATTGAATGGAAAACTGCTGTGGAATGACAGACGGGGCACACAAGCTGTTTTTGAAGAGGCCTAATGACCCTGTCAACCCGCGTTCTGCACGCCTTGGGGATGTGAGATTCGCGTCTTGTACACCCAACCCCTGGCCAGGCAACCCAAGGGGCTAAAAAAGCCCATCCTGTGACCCAGACTGTCGTTTTTGTTATCTCGGGCGAAGCAGCAAATGAGGGCAGGCGGAAGACTGCCCCCCCCCAACCATTATCATCATCGTCATAATCATCATAATCATCCCTGTTATTATCTTCATCACCGCCGTGGTCGCTGATGGTTAGTGGACCAAGGAGAGCGTCTCGTCTGAGCAAGATAGTAGTAGTTAGGTAGACCTTATTCCGCAATCCTGGAGTGAGAAGTCGGCTCGCTTCTGAATGCAGTAAAGCAGCGAACGGCCGCGCCGTTATTATTAAGCAATTAGTCTGCAAAATCGGGCCTGTCTGTCCAGGATTCGCTCTTCGAAATTGTACAAGGGCGAAACCTTCGCGTTTTACTACTGTGGCTCATTCGAACCCTACCAGAGGAAATAGGTAGAAATTCACTCGGTGATTTCGGTATATAAGGGGGTATTTAATTCGGAAACACCTGTTTTTTTCCATTGATTTCGCCAAATATAGTATATTCCCCATACCAATTACTGTAATGAGTCGCTTTGCTTTCTCCCTTCCAGTTTGTTTATTTGTTTTGTTTATCTCCCTTTCCCTCCTTTCTATTTCAGTCCACCGGCACGTTTCGTAAATCACCTCTCTAGAGTTCGTGTTTTTGTTTGCTTGCTGTTTAAGGCATTTGTTTGACGGTGGCATTATGCAAATATATGATAATGATCTCGAAACCCATTTGCAAGTAGTTGTCTTTAGTGCACACATGTTATTGATATTCGGGGGTGGGGGGTGGGGACGATATTCTAGAATAGAGGAAAAATGCCTTCTGGGGAATAATTAAAACGAGAGAGCAATTAACAGCTTTTCTCAAGATCCTTTAAAAAGCCCTGCCAACAGAACAGGCACCACATTCTTCAGGCGCGCGTGCGTACACACTCTCTCTCTAGCTGTGTTAGTCAACACACTGGATGAAGTCAGTTGAAGTTGGGTTAGTTTTCATTTTGATTAAAGCCCTTCCCTCCTTCTTTCCTTCCCTCCTTTCCATAGCTTGACATGTTCTGTGAACACACCCCAGCTGGTCGCTTTATGTTAAATGTGTTATGTATGCAGAGCACAAAAAATAATTCAATAATTGGGTTAAATACGTTGTGCAAATTTAGCATGGGGAACCGCTAGGAGAGCAGAAGAGATACCTACGGAGAGAACTTATTGTGTGGAAAGAACAACTTATTCAGCTACGATTTTTTTAGATCCTGACTCCGGGATAATTTTCAAGAAATTCGTACCATTCCTCTCAAATTAAAGGAGTTTGGGAAAGATTGATTTTCTCTCCTTTCTTCCACAAGTACCTGTTGGTAAACGTAATGTCCTCACTCCCATCCCTTCTTCCACAGGAACTAGCATCCTGCACCTCTCAAAAGGCACACACATTTTGTCCCAATGAAACCAGTAAATTAAGTAGCTGTCCCAGCCCATTTCTACACTAGTGATTTTACTGTGACGCCCAGCCGTTGCTATGGCGATCTATCTACCACTAATGAAGACAAGCTTTTCCATTGCTATAGAAGATGTTATAAATCCCTCTTGTGGATTTTGAGCTTCATGGATTGTTTGGTTCTTGATTCTGTCCCCCCTTTTCCCCCCAGCTCCCATTCAAAACATTGTCTGCTACTGAAAATGTAAGGCTTATCTAGACGATTTAGAGTCCCTGCAAGGTTCATTCAGCAAATTTCCGCAGTGCATTTGGAGGAAAAAGGAGGGAGAACCATTAATCCATGGAATAGCTTGCCTCCCAGAGTTGTGAATGCTCCATCACTGGAGGTTTTCAAAAATAGACTGGAGAACCATTTGACCAGGGAAGGATAAGATTCCCTGCCTTGAGCAGGATTCAACTAAAGATTTCTGACGGTCCTTCCAGCCCTTTGATTTTATGTTCTAAAACGGTTAAGTTTTACTTGATCTTCTGTCACTGAGTTAACGGGTTAAATACATCACTAGAGGGCTTTTTTAAAAAAAAAAACTCTTCAGGGTAGAACAAATGTGGGATATTCAGGTGGGTCCCTCAGCGAGATCAGAAAGCTGTTTCAAATCAATGGCTGGTGTATCCAAGTAATAATCAGTATGCCAGGCAAATAGATTTATTTTCCCAGCTAAAAACCACTGCTTCCTATGCTTTGTCTCAGTTCTGGATCAATTAAGCTGAAGCAAACCCCCCCCCTTTTTTTTTTCTTTTCCTCCTTTCACACAAAGGAACTTGTCTCCACCTCCATTCCAAACACACACACGGGCATACTTACCGAGAGTCTAATTTGTACAGTTGTGGTTGTGGTGGTTATCTGGCATGATCTTGCAAGTTAGATGCCAGTGGCAGACAGCTGCAGGGATTGATCAGAGCAAAGCCGAGCTGGAATGCAGGCAGCGACCCCAAGAAACCGCACTTAGCATTACAATCCTATGCACATCTGTTCAAAGTAAGCAGCGCCTCGAGTTAAAACGGGGGTTTCCTGTTCCATGGCAGTATATGGAATCTATTGGGTCGCACCCCAAAGAACTAATGCAGAGGGACTGTGAGCAAAAATCCTTACTTCGACAGGTTTGCCTGCTACGGAATTTTCTAAATAGATTCGGGAAGGATATGATATATTTATTTACGTGGGAGGAAATTCAAAAAGGTTTTCACTTGAGTAGGTTTTTCAGAATCAATTGAGAAGCTTTAGTTACGTACCCTTGTTTGCAAGTTAAATCCAGTACGTATATAATTTAAAAAAAAAATACTTCCAAATAAACTCCATCAAATTGTGTTGTACATGTTTTTTTTTTCTCAACCCCTTGGGGAGAGGAATACATGGCCTACCACGTACAAACAATATCCGTGTGAGGATATGGTATATATTTAGAGATATCACCCACAACTATTTTTAACATATGGAGTGAAAATAACAATTCTGTTATTCTCTCCCTGTTCTTAGCTCTAATCTGCTTTCCTGATGCCCATTAGAAAATTGAGGGTGCTTGTTGGGCTGCAGAAAAGATGGGGGGCGGGGGGGGGGAATAACATACAGAAACTCACTTCAGCTTTGAATACATTAAGTGAGGTTGAGATTTCTGTATTTTCAAAAATGAAGATATGGCCTTAAATTTTTTCCCCCCAAATATGGTGGTAAACATGGTGGCTGCCATTTTAGGTAATATTGCTTTACAGTGAAGCTAATTTAATTGGACTTAATTCTGAACGAGATGATTGAAAAAATACCTTGAAGCTTTCTACAATATTTTAAAATAGGTGTGTATGACTGCTCAAAAATAACTATATAGAATTCAGTGAGACTTAGCCATAGTTCAGTGAGATTGCAGCCAAAAAGTTAAATTTTTGCTGCATCCTCTCAGATTAGCAGCCAATATATTTTTCCCAATTAAAAGGAACATAGTAACTTTTTAAAATAGGGAAATAACTGAGTTATTAAATGTATGGGATTACAGAATAAATACAATCTGGTTCTCTATATTTATATCATTTATCGCCTCAATCCAAACCAACTTTAGGCAACTAGAGATCAATTTAGCCATCTGAAACTAAACTGTCGCATTCAAAGGCATACAGGAACGACATCAACATTTATAATAGCTTCCTCTCTGTACTTCTCTGTATCTCTGTTTCTAATATATAGTCTCTTGTTTGGTGTGTATGTCAATGTGCATTTTACTTTTAGAAGGGCAAATGTTGTCAAAATTAAGTGGTTGTCTCTGGTGATAATAGAGGTGCATTTCCCGCCCAGTCCCTTATTTTTCAACCACCGATTTGAAGAAGCTTTTTTTGAGATAAATCAAGCAGTGACATTTTGACGTCTTCCCTAAATGTAAGCAATATGGTTCCCGCATGCTTCCCTTCCTTATGAATGGCAGCAGAAAGGATCTGACCCAGCTGTAGCTGTAGCAAGGGAAGGAAAAGGATCCCCAAGCTGCCACTTGTTCTGCATTCCCAGAACAAGGCCAGCTGGCCAGCCCCACAGCTGGAGGGAGCCCACAAAAAGCAGAGCAAGACATGCCAGGGAAAACCTCTGCGCCTCTCTCATTATACATGCGCCTGTAAAAAAGATCTGATTTTTGCAAACAAACAAGGTTCAGTCCTTGCATGGATTGCACTTCCACTCAAAGGGATGGATTCCATCCACGTTTTGCATCTTCCTCTGTTGACATTTGACAAACAGACACATGCAGCTTAGGTGGGTTTTAAGCAGTTCGGTACCTGGGCCTTTGGAACCCCTCTCTGATCCTCCTCCTCTTTCCCAAAAGCTTTGTGCTCCAAAGGGCCACAGCCTCCAGGCAAAGGTGAAGGATAAATATTCATTGGATTGAAGTGGGGAGGTGACGATGGCCTCTTCTTTGACCTGCTGGCTATTGTAATCATTGTTTTTAGCACAGCCTTTCAAAAGTTACACACCTTTGGCTGAGAACGCCATGATATATAAGAGATTCTCCCAGAATGCTGACCAAAAAAAGAGGGGGGGGGGAGGATCACAGTGGTTGTGATCCTGGCCACTCCAAAGGGTAGATTACAGAAGGATACTGCCCTCTATAGACCCTTCTGTCTTCTGGTATTCAAAAGTCAGAGGTTGAAGGGCCTAGAAATGGTTGGTCTTGAGTTTGGGAACCTCCTGTTGATGAGCCTGTTGAATTTGCAAGTGCCTGTGATACAACCCTAGGCAAGCAGACCTGAAGAAATTGATGTGTGTGTGTGTGTGTGTGTGTGTTGGAGGGGGAGATCCTCCTCTACCAATTCATAGTAATTTGGAATGACTTTACAGGCTGAATTTATAATCTAAAAATGGAATGTTACCAGGAAATCTTATTCGTCCCCCTTTTTTCCCTTCCTCAAAATTCTGCTCCCACCACAATTTAAAACAAACGCACTGCACAAATAATGCAAACTCCAAACACTTTTATTAGGAAACCAATCTAATCAAATCGAGGAATAAACAAATCCAGCATGGGCACTCAACACATTATCCGACAGATTCAGATCTTAAGAATGGAAATTTTTTTTAAAAAAGTTTGGGTTTCAATGGGAAACAAACCAGCCAATAATAACAATAGACAGGCCATGTTAACCTGAGGCACATTCAACTGGGGTGGGGAGGAGCCCCTAAGGAACATGGAATTAATTCCCAGGCAAGCAGCATTCAGTTTTAAGATACTTTATCTTTGGCTGAGTGGTGCCTATTGGAAAACGTTTAAGAGTACATTCCACACACTACCTTTTAATTTTTAATCCAGGCTGCAGGTTTACATTTGCCCATAGCTTGAGCAAATTCAGGGAAAACCGGGAGGCCGAAGAAGCATAGGCAGGTTTGGGAAGAATCGAAAAGGTTTACAGCAAAGCAGAAGTTGGATTCTCCACACTTTGTCATATATATATATATATTTCGGTGCACTGATATATCTACATGCAGGAGCCTATCCTTTGGCCCAAGAAAATCTGTTCCCGCGTCAAAGGAAGCGGGGAGCTTCTGCAGAGACCCTCCGAGAGGCAAAAGGGTCTCGCGGGGTTCCCTTCCTGTGATTCCAGGCGTCAATTTCAAGGAACAGGCATCTCAAAGTGGCGAGTTATGGGAGATACTAAGACCACAAAATATATCAAACCTTCTCATTCTGTGTGGGGGGGGCGGGGGGGAGGCAGAAACGGGAAAATAATTAAACTTACAAGTCAGGGACGTGTTTTCCCAAGAGTTGCTGTGCCTCGGACTTCACTTTTCCAAGGAACTTTGCCTGCTGGCTTCTTTCTCTCCTGGTAAAAGCGGCGCTGTGAAGGCTGCACTTCGGCCAATGGCCCGTGAAAGAGACGGCAAGCTTGTTTCTAGGAGCTTCTCTCCCCCCCCCGTTTCCTGGTCACCCCCGTGACATGGTTTGGGGGGGGGGAGGAGAAGGTTTGGAGACAAATAAAGCGGGAGGGGGGAGCAGCAGAAAAAGGCCGGCGATCAAGCTTTGAACTTTCTGCAGGGAGAGGAGAAGCGAAGTTTGGAAGTAAAGCGCAGAGTTTGAGTCTGTGGAGTTTGCTGCTGGAAGGAACTATTCTATCCAGACACCCACCGTCCTGGACAATCAAGAGGGAGGGAGGGAGGGTAACCTTCACAACCCTTGTGGGCGCACTCCCTTCCCTTCTCTGGACAAAACAGAGGAAACAAGACGCCGTTTCCTCCTTACCTTCCCTAACGCCGGGTGGAAGGGATCCTCGAGCGGACGAATTCAGGCCGCGTACAACTGCGCCGCGGTCAAGTTCGCCGACTACCGGGAGCTCGGAAGAGGCCGAGACCGGCTTCCCCGCTGCCGCCGCCGCCGCCGCCGCCACCTCTGGCCCGCGATTTGTTTGCCCGCCGCCCAAGCTCCCGATTCCCAAAAAGGACGGAAGGGCGAGCCTCCGCAATCCAGCCTGGCCAGATCAATAAACGAGAGGGCGCGTCTCTCGGGGTTGCCTTCTCCGCCCTCCTCCTTCCTCCACCTCCTCCCGCCAGCCGGTCAGAGAAGCGGAGGCGCTGGGCAGCTAGTTGTGGCCCGGGGAACGAGGTAAAAAGCCAGTGAAAGAAAGGCTCGAGGCGCCCGCTTGGCCCTCCCGAGGCGGGGAAGCAGTTGAGGGGCAGCGCTTGGTCTTCAAAGCCCTTTTCGGCTGTCAAAAAACGCAGCCTCGGCTCAGGGCGAAGAACCAACCCGCTGTCAGGGTTTACTTCTAGGTAGTTGGGGTAAAACACTTTTTTAATTTCATAATTAATTTCTGCGTGTGTTTGTGTGTGTGTGTGTGGGCGGGGGCGGGCGGGCGAAATAAAGCATAAATAAAACAAAAGGATTTGTCCAAAAGTACTGTTAAATCTTGTCTTGTCTACCCGTCCATGCAATATATTTTAAGTATTTACCGCCTAACTAATCTTCCTTCCAAAACCTGTTTAGAAACAGACTCATGCTAAATAATAATAATGATAATGATGATAATGATGATAATGATAATGATAATAATAATAATAATAATAATAATAATAATAATAATAATAATAATAATAATAATAATAATAATAATAATAATAATAATAATAATAATAAAAACATAAGAATGTTAGAATTGTAGTTTCATAAAATAAGTAGAATTTCAAATGAAGAACAGATTCCCGATTTTTCTAGAGCCGCACAAGCGGGTGATTTGTTTTGTTAAATGCAAGAAAGAAGATGGCGCCATTACTTCTTGTTACTGTTGTTATTTCAGGATTGCCATTTTGTGGGGTCAATGTACGCAAATTAACACAACCCAGTTACGGTCCTGGTCGGAGTGAATATTGGGGAATTTGCACAGGATGTTTTCGGTCGATTTCGAACCCTCAAGAACCGGCAGCCGATTCTGACCCCGCTCGTCCCATCTCGCCCCTTTCACACGCGCGCGCGCACGCACGCGCACACCCGGATCTCTCAGCGCCAGGTTGCAGGGCCTGCCCGTCTCTCCGCGTTGCCCTTCCCCGACGTGCGCCTGGCTGCCTTGCCCACTCTTGGCCACCCCCAACCGGCCCTTCCTTGACACAAGGCACAGACATCTCTATTTGCACCCGTGTCTTCCGCGCAGCCCATCTCCTAGGAAGGGAGGGAGGGGCGGAGGTTTAGGAACCCCCGTCGGTTTCGACCAAGCCGTAGTAGGGCACCTTCCGAAGGGACAACCGCTGCCTGCCTCTTCCCGCCGAGCCATTTCCTACTAGCGGGCTTTTCCTTCGTTCCGTCGGAGCCCCCTCCGTAGCCAGCCGCTTCCCCAACCTTCTGCCACACCCCTTGAAAGTTCAGGGTGACGGGGTTCCTCTCTCCTCCAGGGAGACCGAAGTCCCCGGGGAGGTTCTGCTTCTTTGCTCCCTTTCTCCGCAACCCAAGCTGCGGCCGGCGCTGGCTGCGGTCAGCGGGCTCCGATCCCCTCCTCCCCCTCCCCGCCAGCTTGTTCCCTCTGATCCAAAGGTTGCCGCTTTCTCGCCTTGGCTCGGAGGAAGGAGGTGCCCACCGGGTCTTGGAGAGCGCTGCCCGCTACCCGGGGCGAGAGAGAGGAGGGGGAGAGAGGGGGGAGAGAGAGGCGGATCGGAGCCAGGGACTCTCGAGTGGCGCTTAGCCCATGGGGGGAAGCTGGGATTGATGGGCCGGAGCGACCAATGAGAGGGCGCCTGGAGAATGGCCTGGCTGCTGTTAAAGGGGGCGGCGGGAGAGGAGCTGCCAGTCCAGCCTAGCGGCTAAGCGGGAGAGGCTGGGAGGGGGCGCGGGTGGAGAGCGGGAGATAAAAACCAGCCACCGCAGCGGCGCCCGCCTCAACAAGGAAACGAGGAGGAGAGGCGAAGGGAAGACCAAGGGAGGACGCGCCCGACCCCCCCCCCTCCGCGCGCGCCAAAGAGAGGAGGACGAGGAGGAGGAGGAGGAAGAGAAAGGACCGGCTCTCCCCGCTCCCCCTCGCGGTTGGAGCTTGTTCATGGCGGGCGCTAGCCATGCCTGAGTGGGACCCGCGCCCGGCCTGAGGGACGCACCTTGGGCACTTCCCACACCGCCTGCCTTTATTGTCTTCTGGACTGCCTTCTTTTCTCCTTTGCTTTTGTTTTTTTTCTTCTTTCTCTTTTCTTTCAATCCCCCTCACCGCCCTCCCTCCCTCCGCCCCCTCCCACCCTTCCCAACTTAAAGTGAGCGGTTGGGTGGTTTGTGGAGAGAGAGAGAAAAGGCGCCGGTTTCCTTCCTCGCTGAGGGAGCCGCTGCAAGTTTGGAGCTAGTCAGGCCAAGCGAATGGCGGGCAGCAGCGGCGAAAGAGAAGGAGGGCAGTGATCCCAAACAGGGCCGGGGAGCGGGGCTGAGCGTGGGGGGGAGGGAGGAGGAGGAGAAGTGCGACTGAGGAAGGACGGCGTGTTTGTTTTCGGAAAGCGCGTGGCGTGTGAGGGAAAAAGCCGCCGCTCTCGTCCGCCCGCGCGTGCGCGCACTCCTTCTCCCCCCCCCCGCCCCCCGTGTACGTGCGTGCGCGCGAGAGCGAGCGCGCGGCTCTCCCTATATAGCTGCTCGCCTGTGTGTGCGAGAGGCTGTTGGTGTGGCGGTGGCGCTGACATCTCTTCGCCGGGGGTTTGTGCCTTGTGTTTTTATTTTCCCAGGGAAAAGCGAGACCTCCCCCTCCCTCCCCCCCCCCCCACCGCTCTCTCTCTCTCTCGCTCTCTCTCTCCTCCTTCCTCTCTCCCCGGACTGCTCTTTGCCTTCGTCCCTTCAGGGCTGCCCTTCCCGCCCGCCCCCGCCTCAGCCGTTCAATACCCTTTCGGGTGGCCGCCTGCTTCTGGACTCGCCTCGGCAGCACCGTTCCTTCTTTCGCTCCGGCTCCGGCGGCGGCGGCGGCAGGCCAGAGCCCCGGACCTTGGAGGGGGGTTCGAGCGGCATGCTGCTGGATGCGGGGCCGCAGTTCCCCACGCTGGGAGTGGGCACGTTCGCCCGGCACCCGCCCCCGTCGGCGGCGGAGATGCAAGAGCGCGAACTGAGCCTGCAGAACAGCTTCGTGGACTCGGCGGCGGCGGCGGCGGCGGCTCACCTGGGGGCCTTCAAGCTCAACGCGGCGGCGGCGGCGGCGGCGGCGGCTCACGAGCTCTCCCCGGGGCAAGGCTCGGCTTTCAGCTCGCAGGCGCCGGCTTACCCGCACGCCGCCCATGTCGGCTCCTACTCCGGGCCGCCTTTCAACTCCCCGCGGGACTTCTTGTTTCGGAGCCGAGGCTTTGGGGAGCCGGCGGCGGGCGGCGGCGGGCAGCACGGGCTCTTCGGGGCGGCGGCGGCGGCGGCCGGCGGCGGCCTCCATCACCCGCACGCGGAGCCGCAGAGCCACCTGCTCTTCCCGGGCATCGGAGACCAGCATGGCGCTCCCGGTTCCCCCAACGTCCTCAACGGGCAAATGCGCTTGGGCTTACCCGGAGAAGTCTTCGGTCGGTCGGATCAGTACCGGCAGGTGTCCAGCCCCCGAACTGACCCTTACTCGGCGGCCCAGCTGCACGGCCAATACGGCCCCATGAATATGAACATGGGCATGAACATGGCGGCCCACCACGCTCACCACCCGCACGCCCACCACCACCACCACCACCACCACCACCACCACCCCGGGGCCTTCTTCCGCTACATGCGCCAGCAGTGCATCAAGCAGGAGCTGATCTGCAAGTGGATCGACCCGGAGCAGCTCAGCAGCCCCAAAAAGAGTTGCAATAAAACTTTCAGCACCATGCACGAGCTGGTCACCCACGTCTCCGTCGAGCACGTCGGGGGCCCCGAGCAGAGCAACCACATCTGCTTCTGGGAGGAGTGTCCGCGCGAAGGGAAGCCCTTCAAGGCCAAGTACAAGCTGGTCAACCACATCCGCGTGCACACGGGCGAGAAGCCCTTCCCCTGCCCCTTCCCGGGATGCGGCAAGGTCTTCGCCCGCTCCGAGAACCTCAAGATCCACAAAAGGACGCACACAGGTCAGTCGGAGCGGACGGGGGAGGGAAGCGGGGAGGGGCCGCGGGGAGGGCAGGTCGGGCTTTTCCAAACAAAAAACCACAAATCTCTTCTTTCCGGCTCAAACTCAAAGAGAAAGGTTTGTTTTCTTCCTTCGCTGCGCTTCGCTCCTCCGTCTACGAGGACCACGGCTGGCAAACCCTTCCGATTAGTTTATCCCCGTGTTGTTGTTTTTTTGTTTTTTTTCCCCAATAGTATGTATGGAGTTTTAATTTGGGGCAAATTTTTTTTTTCTAAAAAAGGACTATTTTGAAAGGTCCCCGCGGGTCTCGCTATTAAGTTTCGCACGTCTCCGTCGGAGTAAAACCCAACGTGAGTTTAAGTAAATCTAGTGAGGAAGACCGAAGCACCGGCCGACGCTTAGAGCTGAAAACGCGGCTGGGGTGTAAGGCGGCCAAAGCGAGCGGTAGCCCTTTCCCTCCTTTCTGAGCGTAACAACAAAGGGAAACTCGGAGATTTCGAGGATGACTAGCACAATAACCACACAATTCCGAGGACCCCTGACTTAGAAATCTATCCGATTTATTTCTGGATAAATATGGATATAAATCTGGAAAGTTACCGAAATTACGCGCCTTAACTGCTTTTATCCAGGAGAAGGAATAAGATACGGCGCTGTAAAAAGGAGCGTGAGGGAATTGAAAGTAGATTCGCTTTTCTTCTCTGTTTTTGAGCAAGGCTTTCGCAGAGTTACGCTGTTGCTTTTCACTTCGTGTTAAGGGGATGAGAAATAACACTTTCTCGTTTTGGAAGCCGCAGCCGCAGCCGCTGAAGCGTTTTTTTTTTTTTTTTTTGCATTATCTTGTTTATATTATGCAACAACTGCCGGAAAAATTAACGTTCAGGCTTGGAATCCTCTCAGGGGCCAAAATGACCCGCGATTTTGCAGCTAAATCCAAGCGATTAAATTTTAAAAGAGCGTCAGTTTCCAAGGGTTTTTCTCCCGGTCGCATTTGAGCCGAGACTTTCTTTTTCTTTTGGCTTCCTCTCTTCTTTTCAAGTCAAATATTTGAGCGATTTCCGGACATCAGTATTAACTAAGAGACTCTCTGGGCCTTTCTGGTTGTGTTGTTGACGTGTTAAGGACGAACCGAGGTGCCAGACAGGTTTTAACGAGGTTTAACAAACCCCAGGCGTTTGATTTGCAGGGAGATGGCCCCGATTTGGCAACCTAAAGGTTTTGCCTTTAAGGAACAATTTACGTACTAATGGGATTTCTTGTAAAATTGCCCATCTCTCCCACCTCCGATTTAGCGGGAGGGGAGCGGAGGTTGTGGTATTTGAATTCTCACACCTACAAATTACTCGGAAATCTGGCAACAGGGTGAAAAAAGTCAAAGAATATTCCAAGGAAAGATTTTGGAGGTAGTCCTTTCCCACATATTTTCCCCCACCTCACCCCTTCCTACCCACTGCCACCCAACACCCCAAGCAGATCTACCAGGATTAACTTCCAACGTCCTTCCATTAACGCAATAATAATAATATTTTTTAAAAAAATACAATACTTTTTCAGATCTTGGTTCACGCCGTGCTGGTTAGTTTTATTAAATCTGGATTGAGCTGGGAAGCTAATTTTGCTTCTAAGCTGTATCCCGAAATAGAAACAGGGCCGAGTCTTCTTGCTTTCAGCCAGGAATTTAGGATTTGAAACAACAGCCACAGGTTATCTTTCACACGAGTGATCTCTCTCTCCGTCTGTTTATGTCTGCCTAGAAAACCAAGTTTGCAGCTCCCGGAACTTTCTCAGATCCCCGGATTGTCCATGTTTTACCTAAGTCCCGCCATACTGCACTGCCTTCTTTTACCCTTCTCAGCGCAAGAAAGTATCTGGGATTTTCAAATTAAAGTGCTTGGAAATAAGGTGGCATTTGATAATAATACCTCCCTTTAGGCCAGGCCTATTCTGCTTTCTCTGCAGCCACTCACACACGCCAGGTCTTTCTGTTCCTGAAAAAGGACTCCTTCAATAAGCGGCCTGCATCTGGTGGGCTGATTTTTTATTTTTATTTTTGCAGCAATTTACCCCACTGTTTTCCTTCCTTCTTGCAGGGGAGAAGCCCTTCCAGTGTGAGTTCGAAGGCTGTGACAGGCGCTTTGCCAACAGCAGCGACCGGAAGAAGCACATGCACGTCCACACTTCGGACAAACCCTACTTGTGCAAAATGTGTGACAAATCTTACACCCACCCCAGCTCTCTGCGGAAACACATGAAGGTAACCCCGTTGGCGCTGGCCTGGGAAGGGGATTAGGAGAGACCAGAGAGGGAGAGAGCCAGTAGGAGAGAGGGAGAGAGAGGCCTGGGCTCGTGGGAAGCCGGAGACCCCCTTGAAATGAGGGTTTTCGCCTGGGGCAGAGGGAGCCCTGGAGTTGAATCAGAAAGGCCTGTGCGCTTCTGTGTCATTTATTTTGTACAGGACGGGACTGGGGTTCTCTGTGATGTCTAGGAGGATGGAAATTAACCACCTCCCCTTTAAGGAGGACTTTGGTGAGGACTCACAGCCTTAGCTCTGGGGAAGCCTTCTTTCCCTTCATTTATAAGGGAAAAAAATACTATTAATTATTAATGTAATAAAAATAGCACCACTTGAACAGGGCATGGACAGGACCCTCCATTTTAAAAAGGCAGTTTTTGGTTCAGCTGTGATCGCTTCCATCAAACATGTTTGGGAAGGACTCGATAGGTGGGTGAAAAAAATGCCAAAACCAAGGTAAAACATCTAATAATAGCAATATTGTTTCCCTTTGCCTTATAGGTTCATGAATCTTCCCCACAAGGCTCTGACTCCTCGCCTGCTGCCAGCTCTGGCTACGAATCCTCCACCCCGCCCGGGTTGGTGTCCCCCAGCACAGAGACCCAAAGTACGGCCGCTTCCAACTTGTCTCCGGCAGCTGCTGCGGCCGCTGCTGCAGCAGCCGCGGTGACGGGTGGCTCCGGGGGCGGCAGCAGCAGTGGCGGTGGCGGCGGCGGGAGCCACAGTAGCCTCACCTCCAATTTCAACGAGTGGTACGTCTGAGGATGCCCAGGGCTGCTGCCACTCATCTTGGATCCCTGGGGGCCAAGCAGTCGGAGTCCAAGTCTGTTTTGCAACTCTCTGTTTTATCTCTAATTTACTCTTTTTTCTCCTTTTGCTTGAATTCAAAACATTCCAAACGAGAAAGATTGAGAGAGAGAGAGAGAGAGAGAGAGAGAAATAGAGAGAGAGAGAGAAATGCAGAGAGGGCTCTTTAAGGAAAAAAGGAAGAATAAGAAGAGGAGAGGAAGGAGAAGGAAGTCTTCAAAGCAGCAAAGGGTTCTCCCCACCCAGAGACAGCCGCTGCCTCCACACTTGCAAATATTCCTTTTGCAGATATTTGTCCCTCTGGGCCTCCAAGCGCCTTTTGTGAACAAAGATCATTGTGAACAAAGATCAGAGTTCGTCCATCTCTCCCAGTGTACATAGAGGAATCCAAGGTGGTAATCAACCTTTTCTTATTGTATAGAAATCGGTCCACTTTGTGAGCTATGGATTGCTTTTCCTTTCACCCAGAGCTCTTTCTTGAGCATCCTTCTCTTCTCTTCTCTTCTCTTCTCTTCTCTTCTCTTCTCTTCTCTTCTCTTCTCTTCTCTTCTCTTCTCTCCTCTCCTCTCCTCTCCTCTCCTCTCCTCTCCTCTCCATCTCTCCCTTGTTCTTGAATTCACCAATTTTAAAGGGGGAGAAGGGAAAAACATGAAAGCAAATGGTTTTTTTCCCCCCTGTAATTGTGGTATTGAATATTGTGTTCCCTTTAAAAGAGGCAACTTTGATTGTAAACTTCACTGAAATATAGATCTGAAAGATTTTTTTTTTTAAAAAAAGTGCCAAAGTCTCTATGTTGTTTTCAAAACGACCCAGATAAATTTCCCCCTTCTCCCAACACTTGTGAATGTATTTTCTGTTAGCTGGGTTTACATGTGATGTTTTAGTGCTTTTTGCTAGTTCCTGTTTGGAAATTTGTGGAAGGTTGGGGGTAGGGAAAATAAAGGTAGTGCTGTTAGGTTTTTTTTTTCCCCCGTAATAACACCCTTCCTTGTGTAAATACCTATTGCCATATTTATCCATTTGTAATTAAATTATGGTATTAACTTGCTACAGAGGAAACAGTATTTATAAAAAAATGTTTCTTAACTATAAATATGTACAATTGTGAGCATAAACTGTTTCAGAATTTTTTTATTTGGAGGTTTATGTGGTTTCATCATTTCTTGTGATTTTTTGAGAGTAATGCATACAGAAATATAAATAAAATGTGTTGAAACTGCAGTCCATGATATTTTTAATCCACAGATATCTTTCTCCTTATCCCAATAAATTCATACTTGGTTAGAGTGAAGCTATTAAAAGTTGATTTTTAAAACCAATTAAAACCATCCATAATTATATAAATTATACTAAAGAAATACTACTAGTTTCTTTTTTTAATGTTAAAACTCATTTTACATTTCAAAAGCTCACACAGCACAACCCTCCCCAGAACTGCAGGCTGAACTTGCTATATGTGCATTTACTTGAGAGGAAGGATCACAAAGAGCCTTACTACTCAATAAACACACATATAGGATTGCCTTGCTCCAAACTTGGAGAAAGGCCCTTCTGCCATCTGAATGCCAGCTCAGCAGAAGACTTAACAAGGGTTTCATTCCTCCCCCTTTGGAAATAAAAAAATTAAAAGGAACAGAAGTTTAAAGAATGACCTGTACCTTTTAATTGAAATACTTCATTTGTTTGAGTTTTATATTTCTCTGGGCCCAAACTAACAATATCTGAACTACTACTCTCTTGGTTTATATTCATGCATTTATTCTCTCTAAGAATACCCCTAACTTTTTGAAGTGGTGGGTTTTCTCTGTTGCTTTTTATATTTTTATATGATTAATGTTTAATGAAACTAATTAGTTGGGCTGTTGGTTTATTTTTAAAAGGAGAGTCATCCATTCTTGCTATATCTCAGTAAAATCGAAGCCTTCTTACATAATCCCAATAATAATTTCTTTCTCTTTTATTATTCTTATTTTAAATGACCTCCTGGCTGAAAGTCAATATTTATTCTCGCTGGGGATATTGTGCACAATTGACTGCAGGAGCACGTGTTTAGCTATAAGGGCCAAGAAGAATACTGACGGTATACAGTATATGAATTACTATGCCGGAGCATCTCTAACCCCCTCCCACGTTATCACTATAAAGTATAAAATCCTCTTCTACCTGAGTGGAAATTTAAAAATGCCTTCCCTCTCCCCTTTAAAAAATATATATATCTTAAATTCACTTCCGATACTAGCTAGGCTTTGGTGAGGCTTGGATACATTGGGTCCTCCGAGATCTGAACGCCAAATCCTCACCCAGGAAAGCCCTCCCCCCCCCTTTCGAAGAATCTGGAGTGAAATCGGGCTTGACAGCTTGCAATCTTCGAAGGCCCGGCCTTTCCCCTCCAAAAAACCTCCCCGCCTGGACACTGAAAGCAAGCGCGCCGTTCCTTCCTTTTTCTTAAGCCCTGGCCGACTTCCGCGATCCTTGGCAGGCGGCGACACCATTTCTCCACGCTGCCCAAGCAACCCGCAGAAAGATTTTTTTTTTTCCTTCCTTCCTTTCTGGTACTCCACTCCAGGTTGCTGGCAAACGCGACCTCTCAGCCTGTGTGGCAAGGAAGAGGAGAATCCTAAGGCGGGTCGATTTGTTTGAGTATAAAGGCTCGCTTACTTCCCCTTTACTCCCGTGTGGGCTTTCTCTCCACCCCCACCTTCCCAAAAAAGCAAGATATTATCTGGGTGCTTTGCGGTCGAGGGTGAAACCCAACTTTCCGCAGTGGAAAGTGGGAGACAATCCACGCTCTCCTTCCCTTGCCTCCCTCCAGTTGAGGTTGCCACCCGAGTTTCATTCTCCCCGTTGAATCAGGGCTCCTACTCTCAGGCGCTGGATCCATTTCTTCCCATTCATTCACTCATTCATTCATTCATGAGTGTGCAATGCAAAAAAAAAAAAAAGACATTGAAGCAATCAAATGACATTTTGATGGTGTCATTTGACGGTGGCTCTCAATATTAAGAGACCCACCGTCCTCCTCTTCCTCCTTTCTTAGTTTTATTCAAACCAGGAGCGCAGGACGCTGATCCCCTAAAGGAGAAGAGCCGGTGCCCGCTTGTTGCAAACGGCCTACTACGCAGAAGCCGAAGCCGGCTGGCCCTGGTTTGCACCGCGACTGCTTCAGCTAAACCAGGCTTTGGGGGTTCCCAAAGCCGAGCCGGCTTAAGGGAGGCGAAAATCCCCCCCCCCGCCCGCATTCCGGAGGATCCCCACCTACCACCACCCCGCGAAAGGCGGACTGGGCGAGAGTCCTTGTTCCGGGCGATGGCCGTGGGCAGCGAGACGCCCGGGCACCGTCCCTGCT
Source organism: Notechis scutatus (assembly GCF_049901735.1). NCBI lineage: Eukaryota > Metazoa > Chordata > Lepidosauria > Squamata > Elapidae > Notechis > Notechis scutatus. Next base: position 91,460,954 of record NC_142013.1, read on the forward strand.
TGTCCCGTCTCTCCTCTCCAGGGAGCCCCAGCCGAAGGAGGGATCCTTTTCCCCCAAGCCCGGATGCCGGTTGGAAGCTCGGTTACTCGGTTACTCCTGCAGGCGATGGAGAAGCTGCCTGGAGCAAAGGCCGCAGCGCTTCTACTCCGGGCGCAGCTCCCGCTTTGTAGGAAGCCCGCTTTTCCTCCTCCGTGTCCTTCCCTCCGCCCCGCGGGAGGGGAAGGGAGAAAGGGGAGTCCCGTCCGGCCCTTCCCTCGTGGGCCCCCATTCATCCCGGGGACAACCCTTGAACTTGAACTTGAGCTGACCTTGCCTGCTCCGGCATCCGCTTTCCCAAGCCGGCCAAAGAAAGAAGGTGCAGTAGAAAAAGAGAGGGCGGAGATGGCGGAGGCCGAGATCTCAGGCCCCACGTTTTCCTACCGGGAACGTCTCTTGGAAGAGTCCAGAGACGCCTTCAGGGCCTGGTGCCGCGGCCTGAACAATGCCGGGAGGGAACACCGGCTTAGTGGGTATAATAGAGGCGTTGTAAAGAATAGAGCGCAAATGACCTTCTAGGCAAGGCTTGAAAGACTGGGGTCTCCAATACACACACACACACCATCCCGAGCTTGGGGACTTTTATCCGCATCTGAGCTGGCCAAGCTAAAGCCAACGCCTTCGAATCTAAAGCCACCGTCTAAAATGGCCGCGAGTCCCTTCTCCATCGCCCAGATTAACTCAAGAGAGTTAACTACATTCGTAGTTAATCCCAGGACAAAACTGGCCTGCGGTTCTGGGATCGGAGTGAAATGGCAGCGCCCGGCAACTTCCCAAGAGGAGCAGAGAGACCTGTGGATGAAAAAACCACTTCGCTTGTTAGTCCCGAGTGTGTCTTTCTCGTTGGTCCATGATTTGGCTAAGGTCTCTGTCCCCTTTTGCTATCCTTCTTTCTTTTTAATTATTTGATCATAGTGGTTGGCGAAGGTACTTAATTTTTCAGCAGTTCATTGTAGGGATTCTTTAGGGATATGGCCCTCTGTTGTACTGATCAACGAGGAAGCAGTAGCAAATAGTATGCAGGTATTTGGTTAGGCGTTTCCAAGCTGGAGAGTTTTATCCTCTGTCAAAGGAAGCCAAAAAAAACAAATCGTGGGTCAGTTAATCAATAGCGTCTTATACTTTTTAATCCAACTTTCCCTGGCTCCTGATATCAGTAATTTAAACCGATTTTGTATTGCTGCGCAACAGAGGCCGTCACAAAACACAAATCGCGAGTAAAAAAAAAAAAAGTAGCCCGAACATTCAGGTATAACTCATAACTTTCCTTGAGTTTTGAGTGATGTTTTTCTCATTTTTTCATTCTTCTTCATCGCCCCCCCCCCCCCAATCCATAGAGTCTTTTTTGGAGCTGTGGGTCATCTGTGTGTCGGCGAGGGAGGGGGATGTGTGATTTTTCCCTAGCTCAATTGGCCAGTCGCACTTCTAAAACTAAAAAACAAACAAAACACCTTTAATTGGAGATCAAAGAACTGCCTGTAAAAAGGCCGCTTATTTAACCTCAGTGGGTTTGCCTTAAAACTAACTCCTTTCCCCTCGCAGATTTATCCTTGCAGGTTCATCCAGAAGGGAACCTTGATCTCCGAGTGGGCTGCAGAGCTGCGGCTGGAGAGGTCCTGCCGAAAAGATCCTTCTCCCTGGGAGAAGAATCAAGCCTCCATTTCAAGGACGCCTGGACGCGAGTCAACTTATACCCGCCGCCCTCTTCTTAAGCACACTTATTTTGCAAAGCAGAGCAGCGAAGGGCTGCCGAGGAAACGCGCTTTGGGCCCTTGACCTCTCCTTTCAAGCCAAAAATCTTTAAAAGGGGTGTGTGGTTCTCAGGGCAGGAATGGGGCGCGTGGGACGGGGGGGGGGAACGGGGGGAGAAGAAAAGCATGGATTCATCTCCGTGGCTCAGCGCTTTGGCTCGTCGGGGTTGCCCAAGCAGAGACCAGAGGCGCTTCCCTAGAGCGCGATCCGGCCGGCCTTAAAGCCTGTGTAGAAAGCCCGCGTCTTCGCGGTTGCAAGAAGAGGGCTTAGCAACTTTTGCGCCCCGACGTCCCTGCTTCGCTTCTTTTGGACGGCGTCCCTTTCCGCAGAAAGGGAAGGGAGCAGCAGGCCGCCACGAAATTGCACCTCTGCTCTTTCGAAAGCTCGGACAGTGCGTAATGGTCGATCTGCCCCCCACTGATCGCCTCGACACAGCCAAGCAGGGTCATGTGTGTGTGTGTGTGTGTGTGTGTGTGAAACTTTGAAGAGGGCAGACAGCACCAAGAAGGCGCATTTCCCACCTCTGGGAGAGAAGAAGAGGAAGGAAGGAAGAAAGGAAGGAAGGAAGGGAAGGAAGGGAAGGAAGGGAAGGAAGGAAGGAAGGAAAGGAAGGAAAGGAAGGAAAGGAAGAAAAAGAAAGAAAGAAAGAGAGAAAGAAAGAAAGAAAGAAAGAAAGAAAGAAAGAAAGAAAGAAAGAAAGAAAGAAAGAAAGAAAACGGCTGAAGTCTGATTCATAAAGAGGGGTCCAGAATACGACCCCATAACGTCACCCAGCTAAACTTCTCGTCTTGAAGGCGGCAAGATTGGTTTCCGGGGATACTGAACTACAAGACCCTGTTTGGCACATACGAGCTACTCCAGGGTATTCTGCGAAAATGAAACTCCCGCAAGAGCTGGGAGAGCCCCCCTTGCCCCACTGCTTAGATCCCCTTTGAAGTCTTCCAGCCGCCGATGCTCCAAGGCGGGCGGTTTTAACCTGTGTTTTGTTTTTTTTTCTGACCGCCGCCTAAAAGTTCTTGACCACCACGGGAAGGTGCCTGGGGGGCGAGACGGAGCTTCTTTTGGCTTTGCAAGGTCTCGGTTTGCAGAACAGGAAAGCGGGGGAGAGGGGGGGGGCTTGAAAAGGGTGAAATTTTCAGCTCCGTCTGAAAGAAAGGGCAGCTTTGCAGAGCAAGCCTGTGTAGAGCCGAAGGTTCCGTCCCAAGAGCCCCCTCCTTTCTCCCTTCTCTCCCCCTTCCCCTTTCCTCGCAAGCAGCCACAGGGGAAGGGAAGGAGGCTAAAGGGCGAGTGTGTGCGCTTGGCGAGGCTTCAAAGACTTCCGAAGTCTAGGGAGGAAAAGCAATCCGCCGAAACAAGCCTCGCCGGCCCCAGGACATCCTTTGGCGGATTTTTTTTTTTTTTTTTTTTGGGGCTGGGAACGGTACGGGACTGGCTGCCACCGGCATCTCTGGGCCCCCTGACCGGCCACAACGATAGAATAGAACAGAATTCTTGATTGGCCCAAGTGTGATTGGACACACAAGGAATTTGTCTTGGTGCAAATGCTCTCAGTGTACATAAAAGAAAAGATACATTCGTCAAGAGTCCAGAATCATCAGGTACAACACTTAATAATAGTCATAAGCCCTGGTGCTTATGGGGAGGTTCATCCTCCTCCCCCCCCCCCAAAAAAAAATCATTGCTGGGCAAATGGACTCAGCTCAAGGTGCTGGGCCAAAGGAGAGACAGTACACAGTCCTTGTAGCGGGTAGGGCGGTGTGTATTTCCATCCATTTACTGGTATTTCATCCCGCTCTATAATTATGCGGATTGTCTCTTAAAAGGGGGTTGCGGGGAGGAAGGAATTGCACGCCTCCTTGTTTCCACAGACACTGGTTATGGTTGGTTCTAACTCCGTCCCTTGGAAGTCGGTGGGTTACCCTGGAAGACAGGAGGGCATTCCAACTTGCTTGCACATAAGCAAATTACACAAACGATCCTTGTTGCGGATACATCATCAGAGCAAGGCTGGCTTGAGATCCTCACGGCGATCTCTACTGATGGTGGATATTCGCGGGTGCGCAAATCTTTCATCAGCCACCGTCCACTTAATGATTTATTACGCACCGTTCAAGCATCGCTGCGACACAGCTACGAAGAGAAAGATCTTTTATGGCCACAGCAATGATTGCATGATGCTCTTGTGGTCTTCCAGCAGCTGGTTCCACACTAGGGATTTCTTAAGCGTCATTGCTGTGCAAGGAGAAGCCCCTCTTCCTTCTGATCGTAGCAACGATTGGCTGGCTTTGACACTTAGAAGTCACTAGTGGAGACCTGTCCAGTGACACCAAAAAGCAATGGCTTAGTCTGAAAGCGCGAGTAGAGCAAGGCCATCCTAGGAACGGTGGAGCCTTTTTTCTTTTCTTTCTTTTTTTTTTGTTAAAGATTACCCTGGTTCAGTTCCTGAATTTCAGAGTCCTAGGCAACGTTGGTCTTTTATAACGTCACTGTGCCGCCTCTGGAACGACGATGCACAATTTGTCAACAAGACTACAAGCACATCCACGAAGTAATTTACTCCTTAGACGTGAAGTCCTATCCACTTTGGGACCAACCCTACCGTCAGAGCAACTCGTGCCTAGATTTATGGCAGTGTGGATTTTGCCACACTGTAAGATGCTGTCGATCATTTCATGAGGGTCCATAGACTGGTCAAAGAAGGCAGCTTTGCCACAGCCTCGGAGATACTTTGGGTTGAAGCTTCATTGCTAAGGAAGGGGTGTTCTTGAAAGGAGTACGAGGGTGTGTGTTTGTGTACGCGGGTCTGTACGTACACCTATGCATGCATCTGAACCTCCTGCCTTCTTCTTAGAGAAGGCCAGTCTTCTGTTAGTAGGTCCGCCTTCCTAGTTTCTGCGCCTCAGTTGCAGAAGGTCCCATAGACATAGCGCAGGGGTCTCCAACTTTGTCAACTTTACGCCAAGCGGACTTCAACCCCCAGAAGTTCAAGGTTGACAGATCCCTGCCATAGAGTGAAGTTTCCAAAGTCAGATCCTCCTCACCGACCGACCGGTTTGGTTTTGATAAAAGAAAAAGAAAGGAAAACCCATCCCTTGGCTGTTTTCTTGGGTCTTTCCCCCCCCTCCCCCACTTCCTTTGGTGAGGGAAGCGAGCAAACACCGGGCGAGCGGAAGTCCATTTCGAAATCGACCCCAGGCCCACCTCCAAAAGATCGCCCAAAGGCTGAAGAAGGGAGTTAGGGGCTTAGGGACTTCTGCCCTCACTGTGAGTTGTGTTGGTGTGTGTGTGTGTGTGTGTGTGCGCGCGCACGAAGGGAGGCTCAGCCAATTTCACTGTACACACGTTGTACGCTGACAATAAAGGTAATGATAAAGGGGCGCCCTGAAGGAAGCGAAGGCTCCCTGGGGCATTTGGGTCACTCTCGAACTTCTTTCTCAACTCCCGGAGCTGCTGCTTGAAAGACAAGGGCTGCCTCTTCCCTCCTCTGAAGACCGCAGGCGACCAAGCAAGCTTCCTTTAGCCTGCCCCGCAAAGAAGTGGGTGCTCCCAGGGAGCCCTAAAAAACCCCCCTTTTCCAGCCCCCGATTGGAAACCAGATCACCTCTCCGCCTCTTTCAAGTGTGAGGCCGGTCGCAGCCGATCAAACTCTCGTCCGAGGACTGGGAGCTGAAGTCCTCCCTAAAACAGATTCTGCGGAGACTTCTCGGAGTATCTTCGCTACGCGTTGCAAATTATGGCTGGGTAGGTAGGTCAATTCCCAGAATCTCATGGCCCTGCTTACGGCCAAGGAATCTTTCCTGGCTTATAGCTCTGCATCCAAGTCAGCCGGGTCGATCTTGGATGCTTGGACGCGTTTGGCGGTGTCATTTGCACAAATCTTTACTCAAGGCAGTTGAATAGAATAGAATAGAATAGAATAGAATAGAATTCTTTATTGGCCAAGTGTGATTGGACACACAAGGAATTTGCTTTTGGTGCATAAGCTCTCAGTGTACATAAAAGAAAAGATACAAAAGATCTAAGGGTTTTGGGTTATTGACTCAATGTATCTTTGGTTGACAGCGTTCCTGTAAGTCGCAAGATGGTTTGTGGGAACAACAACAACAGCAACAGCAGCAACAGCAGCAACGGAACTCCATAGCCCAAGAGTTATTTTTTATTGATCACTGCCCCAAAACAAAAGGCGTGAAGTCCTGGATTCTCACGCGGCAGAACCGGCAGTCTTCGGGAGGCGAAACGTTGGAAAGGCAGCAAAGCAATTGCCGGTTGCCGTCCAAAGGGGGCGGCGACGGGGATGAATACAACACTAAACCAGGGGTCTCCAACCTTGGCAACTTTAAGCCTGGAGGACTTCAACTACCAGAATTGAACTGGGGAATTCTGGGAGTTGAAGTCCTCCAGGCTTAAAGTTGCCATGGTTGCAGACCCCTGCACTAGACAGAATTTAAGTTGGGGCAGATTATTATTATTATTATTATTATTATTATTATTATTATTATTATTATTATTATTATTATTATTATTATTATTATTATTAATTATTAATCATTGAAGAAAGACTGATGGAAGGAGAGATCGTAGGGAAGCAAGCACGCCAGCAGAAAAGGGGATTTTTTTTTTTCTTTCCTTGCTTGTTCTGATCGTTCTGCTCTTTTCCCATGGCTCACCGGTTAGCCCATTTTGGAGTGGAGGGGTGCCTTTTCCCTCACCGGCACCAGCCCCCCGCTATCCTTAGGGCATATCCGGGAAGGGGGAATCTCAGGGCAAACGCTGCGAGGCCCCCAGACCCAAAGGTTCAGCGTTGATGCTGGGTCTGAATTCGGACACCAATGTATTGTGGGAGCACAGGTGCTCGTTTAGTGGCCATTCAAAGTTACAACGGCGCTGAAAAAAGTGACTTACGGCCCTTTTTCACCCTTACGACCTTGGTAGCAACCCTATGATCATGGGATCAACATTTAGATGTTTGGCAAGTGATTCATGCTTACGACCATGGCTGCGTCCCAAAGACACGTGATCCCCTTTGGCGACCATCTGACCAGCAAAAATCAATGGGGAAGCCAGATTCACTCAACAACTGCCACGCTGGCTAATGAACTGCGGCGACTCACTTCACACCCGTGGCAAGAAGGGTCGTAAAATGGGTCAATGCTCAAGTAACAAACGTCTGGCTTAACAACGGAGGTTTGGGGTTCAATTGTGATCGTTAAGTTGAGGACTACCTGGACTGTAAGAAACAGACTCAGGTGCCTGCCTAGACCAGAGCTTACCTCCGGCTCCTTCCACGGCCACCCGAGTTCCAGTCGTCTGTTTGCGACTAGATAAGAGCGGCCAGTCCCTGTTGAGGCTGAGCCCCGCAGCGCCTTTCTCCCCAGCTATCGCTTCCTCCTAGCCTGGGATTCTCGTGCCTTAGTAGGCAAACGAGGCCCGGATCTCAAAGCTGAGAGGACGTGGGGCCGGCCCAATGCAACTCGCTC